>NC_065921.1:38268938-38483689 GCF_024586455.1 Bactrocera neohumeralis
TGCTTTCGAAATCTATAAACTTAAAGGCTTTGTTGAGTAGTTGTAGCGTCTTAAAAAAGAACATATTTTTGGGCAAATTTTATTTAATTATTGCTTACACTCGGCTGGATATTTGACAAAATCAGTTTTTCGCGACATTGAGTCGTAATTAAAAACGTATGGATTAAATTTTGCTTCAAAATGTTGCTTAGTCTCGATGATTGTCTGCTCATTATCGTTGAATTTCTATCCGAAAAGTATTCTTTGGTTGTCTGAAGACAACGATAACTGTCGTGGTTCTAATATATACAGGGTGGGTCAAAAGAAACCAAGGGGTGTAAAAGTTTAATAACTTTTTCGTTTATTATTGTTTTTTATTTTTTCTTTCAGATTATATAATATACAAAAGGGAATTTTTTTTACACTAAGTATGAAAAATGATGTCTCTTTTTAGAGCATTTTCCATAACATCTTTCAAAACTTGTGGCCGTAGCGTTCGAATTTCTTCACCAATGTTTGCCTTGAGTTCAAGGATTGTCTCTGGCTTGTTCACATACACTCGCTCCTTCAAATAACCCCAAATAATTTCCGAATTTCTGGAAAATAATTTCCGAATTTCTGGAAATTATTCGCCCTCCAAAAATTTGACTTAAAAGTGCCATTGTGTCTCGGGCAGTATGGGCAGTAGCTCCGTCCTGCTGAAACCACATACCAGGTCTGTTTTCAAGAGCAGGACGTAAAAAAATTTCTATCATAAACCGATACTGCTCTCCATTTACGGTTACAGCACTTCCATCTTCATTCTCGAAGAAGTAAGGCCCAATGATATTTTCAGATGTGATCCCACACCATACTGTACACCTGATGGGGTGTAATTGACGTTGATGAATGGCGCTTGGATTTTGAGAACCCCAGAACCTACAGTTCTGCTTATTAACAAAGCCATTCAAATGAAAATGTGCTTCATCACTCATAATCAAATTTTTAATAAAGTGATTTCATTTCTGGCCAACTCTTGAAATTTAACTGCAAAATTTAGACGTTGCCGATGATCTGCGGGTTTTAATTCTTGCACCATTTGCAACTGATATGAGTATAACTGTAAATCTTTTTTTAAATGCGCCGTAGTGTCGTACGAGACATTCCTAGCTGAGCAGAACGCCTTCTGTCAGATGTTTTTGGTGCTTCGTTAACACTTTGCTGTACTCGTTCAATATTTTCCGCAGTGCGACTTAAATATGGTCTACCAAGCAACGAATCATTGCTTCAGAGGGCGAAAATCTGACGTTAAAATGTCGACGATATGCTCTTTGCGTTAAAATAATTGATCTCTGGTTTAAATAATAAAATTCTATTGTTCTGGTTCTCTGTTCAGTTGTGTCCCTCTCCATTATAAATTCTCCAAGTGTTGTCTATATAATCTGAAAGAAAAACTAAAAAAAATTAATAAACGAAAAAGTAATTAAACTTTTACACCCCTTGGTTTCTTTTGGCCCACCCTGTAGATGGTGAAAACGAGAGCGTTTCGGAGCCCGATTATTCAGTTCTCATTGCTTTACGATACGGTGAATTGGCTTGATGGTGCAGCACTCTTCTTCTATAAATGATAACGTTTTCGCCTCTTCAAAATAAAATAATACTCAATTTTTATAGTTAATCGATAAAATCTGAATAATGGATATGTTTATTGGTTGAACATTTGCCACTTAAGACATAAATCTCAATTATTATTCCTTCTTTCAAAATTTTAACAGTTGTCTTACCGAAAAATGACTGTGTACTTCAGCGTAGGGTAATTATTTTTATCGATTAGAGAACATCCGAACCTATTTCTCAAATCGATAGTTGCTTTTGAATTTGGATATATTTATACTACGTATGTAATTGAAATTGTCTAAAATGAAATAAAGGGCTTTTCCCTGAACGCCTTCTTTCAATAATTGGAATTATCGCATTCGTGGCTAAGGTTGTCCTTCCATTTATGGGTTTCGCCTCGCTATAATCTGACAATTATTTAAGTCGGATGTCTCTTGAAATTCTGCTTTTCTATTTTAAAAATATGTGCGGCGAACGTTCTTAAAGGATTTTAACGAAAAAAAAACGAAAAGGCTATGAATACGATACATATATTTTTGCGACGCTACATCCGCATCAAGAGTCATTAGACATATGGTGACTAGAGACTTCAGCAATTAATATTTTTCCAAGGGGTATGACCATACATTTGATTATGAATAGTTAATCAAGTTGTCTGCATAATAATTCGAGTAAAAATGTAAAAAAAACACACCAAAAGACTCTTGTACCAAGAAGTGGTAGTGATAAAGAAATGTACCTATTTTTTTCGCGGACCAAAATTAGATTTGTACATACATAGTTTAGAACACGGAAATAAGTTTTGAGATTGAGAAATTAAATTAAACTAAGTTTGATGGAGAGATGTATAAGGGAATTAAGTTGATGCAAACGACGCACACAAATATTATTCCCTTTTGACAGTTGGGCCGGTCGCAACAAGGAATTCGGAGTGAAACATGCCACAATAAATGCGCGAAATTAATGAAAAAGTCTTACTATTTTTTACGCAAAATTTATATATTATATATATATATATATTTAGCATATACCATATACATATGTATATGTGAAGTTTCTTCAATGCAACATTTTCCAAATATTAACATAATAAGTAACATCTTTGCGCTCAAGTGTAAAAAAATATATTAACCGAAATAACACTTTCAGTCTCTTTACAAACACTTGACTAATTTGATTGCAAATATAACTTTCAAAGCCACTGTGTCACTAGCACGCTTTGCCCGAATCACATTTTAGTACAAGGAGAGCAAAAGAGAGACCACTCAAGATAATTTGAGCGTGAGCGAACAACCTGTTTGCAAACACGTTAGCGCTCTTCGACGCTCTTCCAATTGGCAGCAACAACAACGGCTTGGTGCTGGCGAATGTCGGCAATTGGACAGCAACACCGCAGCCATAGGACAGATGTCAATGCGAAGGTATAAAAGGACGCACCGAAACGCGCGTTATTCAGTTTTAGTCCTGACAGCCCTTGCGGTAGAACGTGTAAAGGGAACTTGAGAATACCGACAAACGCGTAGATGAACAAATTGGATATAGAAAGCAAATAGTGTTGGCTTAGCTGAGCATGTGCGACGGTGTGGCCACAAGTGTACTTCTATTAAGGAAGGTGCAAAGCCATACAATAACAATAACAAACGAATATTGAAGTACAATAAATTATGCAAAAGCAAAGTTGACAGCGAAAAGTGTGTTAAAGTAGCGGAAAATCGAAAATACGAAAATACTGTGCAAGTGCAAACAAGGAAAATTGGAAATATTTATATGAATTATATATTTGTGAATTGTGGCAAAGCATACTTTTGTGCGCCCAGCCGTATATTACCGACGCGTGAGTGTGTGTTTGAGTGATTAAAGTGTGAAGAGTGACCGACAATCGCACGCATTTAACGCCAGCGGCTTAGGGGGCTCTTGATTTATACCCCATTGCTGCTTTTATTGTGCTTTTAACGGTTTTAATGGGCGTTGCGTGCGACGGCTCCGAAGAAAACCCAAAATAGAGTTGCGAGAAAAACACAAAAAACAAAGAATCACCGCATTTACGGCGGCAAAGTTAAAAAGTAGTAGAAACTGCAAAGCGTAAGGCGTCGCAAGCGAACTTACAAACTTGCATTCATACAACAACAGTGGCAACAACAGTGTCGAATATGTTGCTTTTAATTCGCGCGTCGCTTTTTCGGCGCTCCGGCGCTTTCGTGTCGATAATTGGCATAATCCTTGTTGCATGCCTCATGCAACTGCCCAACAGCGCGGCAAGTGTAGTGCACAGCACGCAACAACAACAAAAGGCGCAACAACAGCATCTTGGCAACATGTTGCGTGATGCCGCCTATAATAAAAACGCTCCCAACGACCAAGTGCTTAGCGATAATGACGTTGCAACTGTCGACGAACTAGATGCCGACAATTATGTCGGCGATGATTTTGCTAACGACTTCGCCGCTGCTTCGGAGCGCTACGCGGCCAGTGATGAGTCCTCCAGTGTTGAGCTGCTGCGCTTTGTCGACGAGCGCGACGATGCAACCCTGATACATGCAACGACAACCGGTGCTGCCAGCGCCACCAGCACCACCATCCCTAGCTCCGCAACAACCACCACAACAGCGGTGCCACCGCATGAGCAGAGCGCCGAGGCACTGCCGCTCGCCGAGCAGGTGCAATTACTTTCCAAACAATTAAACGCGCTGATGACGCGCCGCCGTGAGGACTACGAGCTGCTCGAGCATAATTTGCGCAAATCACTGAGAATCGACGCGACTGCGAACGATGCGTTGTCAGCCAACGCTGTCGATATGGATATGCGCACCGAGCTGCAGGATTTGCGGTAAGTAGCGGCATTTAATCGATCGATCTGCACGCACACGAATTTCACAGGATTCCGTGAAATTTGCGCCAAGTCAGTAATTGGCGTTCGTGCGCCTCCTAAATAGGTCACTCGGATATCTATAAATAAACACACACTTCACTGGCGCAGACACCGGTCTTGCCACAATTGCCTTGTTGCAGCAGTCGTGTTTCCTCAGCGTTTGATCTTAGCTGTTTCCATTCTTGCACTTGCTTTGCCTGGCCGACTTTATTGTGTTCCGCGTTGCAGCCACCGTTGCTGCCATAATTATTGCGCCCGTGGCTATCTTTGCGCTTTCTTCCTGTCTCTCTTGCTTCGCTTGCGCATCGAAGTTTCGCCCATTTTGTCGTTGCTGCTGTTTGATGTGCAAATTAGTTATTGAAATGTTAATTAGCCAGTTGCAGCGCAGTGCCTAGACTTTCTCACCTTACGCTTCGCCTATAATTTCTGCTACACCTAGACTCTTATAGTTGTGTGCTAATTAATATGCCACAGTGTGAATTGAAAATGCAGAATATATTAGTTGTGTGAATGCGTAATTTATGGATTTTCTCCCTTTCTGCAGGTGTTCGGCTTTTGCTTTAAAGCGCTGAAATATTGGTTTAAGTGTAGGAAGAAATGTTGAAAAGGGAAAATATTTAAGTGTTTGAAGCTAGAAAGCTTTAAATTATTAATTTTTATATAAAATTAAATATTTTAAAGATTTTGTGTACTCAAGCCTTACTAGTTTTTCTAAACAAAGAAAAATTTAAAGAATCCTATATTTTGTTTCCAAGTAGATAAGCCTTTTAAATTTAAAAATTTGTAAAATAGTAAGAAAGTATTATTAATCTAACATTATTCAGTGAAAATATTCATTTCTAAAAAATCACCACCTTTTTTTTATTAATTTTAAGTTTCAAACTTTCCGATGTGTGAATTTTAAGAAAACTTTCTCCAACTTATACTTTGAAAAGAAAGCTATAATACTGTTCACAAATATAAAATAATAATATGTACATAAAAATATACAGGAAGTTTGATCGTTTAGTTTTTATGGCAACTGTAGGCAATAATGGTCTATGGTCCAATCTAAAAAATTTCTTCTGAGATAGCATCGTTACCTTGGACAATAATTAATGCACAATTTCATGAAGATATTTGGTCACATATAAGATTTTTCCATGCAACGACTTGAAGCCGGTCGGTCAGTTTGCATTGGGAACTTTATGCAATAGTTTTCCAAATTAAGAATAATTTCTTCGGATATTACACCGTTGCTTTGGTCTAAAATTCAAGCCAAATTTCGTGAAGATATCTCGTCAAATAAAGTTCAGTTATATAGCAGTCATATGCTACAGCTGTCCGATATCGACGAAAGCGGCAATTGAGAAGCTTTTTTTGGGATAAATGGTCGTGTACAAAATTTCAGGTCGATATTTAAACAAATGAGGGACGAATTCGCGTATATAAAGACAGACGGACGGATTGCTATATCCACTCAGTTTATCACTCTGATCAGTCATATATATACATTTTATAGCGTACCCATTTCCCTCGGTATATTACAAACTTCGACCCTGATCAGCGTTTAAAAAATAATGTGCTTCAAAGAAAATCGCATATCGTGTTGGAACTTTAAAAGCTTTACCTCCTTGATAGGATCAAGTATATTAAAACATATTTTATAACACCTTTCGCTCAGTTACCAAAATAAAATACTTTGGTGAATCTCACGTTTTTACCATCGAATATTTCGTCCATTTGGGTAATTTGGTTTTCATAAACCAATCGTGAGGTTCTAGTTAGCCAATCAGCTCCTTTTCACTTAGTTGTTTTTTATAAATAGTCGTATTCGTATTATTAGTAACAAAATAAGCTAATTTTGATTTGGTATAATATTTTGGGCAAAAAATAGTAAATCTTTTTAATTTAAATTTCGCGCAAAAACCCATTTGACTGTAAGCGACATCTGTGCCAAATGTCACATCAAAGCAATTATTAGTGTTTAGCATACGCTTGTCGTTTATTGTCATAGAATTCTGTTGAATAATAATTGTCAAATTATATGTAGTTCAAGAGCGATCAAAACCGAAATGTTCTTGCGGGTTTTTTACATGGAGTGAAGCTTTTTGTTTAATTCGTCAAACTCTTTCCTTGGCAATACGATAAGTTAAGGTCTTATACTAATGCCCTAAAAGCTATTGAGAAATTAAATATCATAAAATTTCCTCTCTACGAAAGTGAAACTATTGGCCATGCTGTTCTAAGATATAAACCCTTTGGTAAATAACAGCCTTGTGATATCAGACACCAAATAAGTGGAATTGTATTGCAAGCAAGGATTCGCAAGATTCACAACTTGTTAAAACGCATCGTAAAGTCATGAAATCATAAATGTTTAAATTGTTAAAAAAAAATGTTGTTGGATTGCATACAAAAATTAATTTGTGAGACTATATGAAACCGCCAATTATTTATAAAAAGTGCAAAAAGACATGCATAAGCCCTGAACTAGGAGCAAGCATTCGCTTCAACAGAGATTCCTTGGAAAAAGATCTTCAGATAATAGCTGCAACGCTTCAAATAGGCTTGTCGTTTCCAGAATTTTTCGATTCAGACAATTTTTAGTATGAATCAATCAAGTTTTATGAAATTGTGAATAAATATGAAAGGTTTTGTGAAGTCTGGTTACTAGTCATTTTTAATTAAAAATATTTTGTGTGAACTCACTATTATACTATACTCCGTCATATATTTTTAATTTAGATAGTTGTGGAATAAGGCGATTAAATTATGCTGGAAATAGGAGTAAATATTGAATATATTGAAGGACTAACAATGAGATATACAACAATTTCCGTTATTTTTATTTCATTCTGGTTAATATAAATAAATAAAAAGTCAAAAGTAGAGACATCAAAAGTCACTGTTGTGAATAATAAAACTGGAACTTGAAAAAGAAAAGTTCTCAACAAATTTTTACTAAAGTTTTAAAATGTTTACGATGCCAGCTAATAAAATGGCTGCATGAGTGTGTTAGTGACTGAGCTATTTATGGTAGAACCAGCCAGCGGCAGACATCGTAAAGCAAATGTTGCTTTTTACGTTTTTCCACCACTTTATTGAAGCATAAAACATGCAAATCAATCACGAATGAAAAGGAAGACACTCAAAATTCGCTCAATATTACACAAAGATGCAGGCGAATAGCAGGAACGGCAACTGCCGCTAATAAAAAACATATATCGGCAATGCACAGCGGGCAGACAATCAAAATCCCATGTAAGGAAAAATAATGGGCGTAATAAAAAAGCAGTTGGTGGAAGGTAGTTGCCAAAATTCCCTCAAACCAGGCGGCAACACATCAAACTGTGCCTGCGATTCAATGTGACTACGGAAGAGAGGGATCGCATGCACACATATTTAGTGTGTGTGGGTGTGTACATGTGTGTATTTTTGGTGTACATATAGAAGAGTATTGCGATGATATTGTATTATTGTATGTTGTCACAGCAGCATGTGGTAAAACATCAACGAAGTATGTAACTACAAGCCACGCATTCACACACACCCACACATGTTCAGCTGAATGTTCGAAAATGTATACGAAATTACACGCAGAGTTGTCAGGCATAAAAGACTACGAAGAAATGCACCAACACAGTTGCAAGCATATGTGTGTGTGCGCGTTGCAGGTGTGTGTAGCAAGGATGCCCGCAGGACACACCTACAAATGTACGTGCCGCTCGGTAAAGCAAAATATATCATAAGAGCAAACAACTACATTCGCATACATATATCTGGCTGTGTGCTGGCACAAAAACAGTTACGGTGTGGCACGGAAGCGTGTGTGAAATCAAAAACCCGGCAGGCAACAAGATAAGCAGCATAGTAAACGTGGCTGCAGCAGCCGAAGCAGCAGCAGATGTTATGCAATAACAATAGCGCCAATATGAATGCGAAATAAAGCAGATTGTAGCGGCACATACATGCACACAAATACATACACTAACCGAGCTACGAAGCAACGCTAACACTGGCATAAATAGTCGAATAGTCTTGTAGTTGTGGTCTCTTACAAAAACAACAAGTAAGAATTCAACAGAACCTGTTTATAACCGTACGTTCATGCTCACCTCACATACCCATACACATAACCACACACATGCATACAGACGTTCGAGAATCCCTGCCGCATATGGCACATGTGTATGTTGCCTTGATTCTGGGTAAACAAATCCACATTTCTGTTGTTGCGCAATTTGTTGACGCCTGCGGCTGAATTTCTAAATTTGTCTGCTGTTTGCCGCATTTTCGATGCTGCAACATCTTTAGCTCTCTTTATTTATTTATTGTCTGCTCATTATGTTTACTTTGCGTTGATGCTCGCACAGCAGTTGCCAAAACACCGAACCGGAAAGCAAAACAAAGACATAAAATATCAGTTAATATTTCATAAGTATGCCTTAAAATTACCGTTATGTTGCTGAATTAATGCATTGGCATTAATATCATTTTAATTCGACGTTGTTTTGTATATGTTTTTACAACTGTTTCCGGCGCTTGAAGCTGTGTGTAAGCGGAAAGTGAGCAATATCTAGCTGGAAGATGTGTTTTAACGCTTATTTGCCTTTAAAAAATTTACTTTATGTTTCAATAAACTTATTTGATCAGGAACACTTTAAAGAAAAAGTTTTTTTAGCAGAATTTTCAACATACTTGATTTCAACTTGCTTGATTACTTAGCCAAAGCTTTCAAATATCAGAAAATACTTAAAAAACGTTTGAGGCATCACTGAGAGTTCCTAGCTTCTAACAACTACTTTTTAAGTAAGACTTATCTTGCATTGACTATTGCAGAGGAAAGGAAAAGATTGTAGGATTGTAATAGCCAAAGTGACATATATAAAATATAGATATAAAGACAGATAGATAGATTCAAAAACTTTTGGGCAGTAGTGAAAACATATAGAAAAGAGATGAGACGGTTAGGCAGAAAGTGCAATTCAGACGACATTCTCTGTATTTATAGAGACTATGTTACTTTGTTAATGGGATCACAGGGGTCGCGGTTTTAAAAAATTTATTGCTTTCATAGGCTAATTTAATTGTATATCATCTCTAGAATATTGTCTTAAATTCTCAAGTTGATCCGAGTAATAATTTAAAGACCGTAACGTTGCGTTGTAAAGTTCACCTACATACATATATAATCACTTAAAAGTTCAAACTCGATTTTCTCAAAAATGTGATTTACAAAATAATATTGAAAACACATTGTGACAAAAAAGTACGCGTAAAAATATTTAATTATTCATCAATATTTATTTTGTCGCCTTCGAAGTAATACCCATCAGATGTAATATATTTATGAAAACGAGATTCCCAGTCCACGAAACACTTTTCACAAGCACTTTTTGCGATGACCTCCAGTTCCACGGGGCAGCAGTTTCAGTTTGGGGAACAAGAAAAAATTACACAGAGCCAAATCTGGTTAATACGCTGGTTGACCTTTGGTATCCATTGCGGTTTTGATCACAATTGTGATTTTTTGAAGAAACATTCAGCTTTATCGGGACGAGTCAAGCAAGAACGCGTTTCATACCCTAAATTTACACAAAAATCATTCGAACGGACTCGCGAGAAAAGTCACGCTCTCTTGGGATCTCTCTAACACTTGCCTGATAATTTTCAAGCACCATATCCTTTATCTTTTTAATATTTTTATCAGTTGAATAGGTCGAAGGTCGTCCAGAACGAGGCATGTCTTCAATGATCTCTCGATCGTCTTTGAAAATACATATTGCTGAAATATCATTTACACGGGGAGTTTAATTGCAATTTTGGGTGTTTTTTTCGAGAAAAGTCATTTAACAGCTTAAGAAATTAAATCTAACGTAAAACAACAATTATTTTTCTTTATTGCAGTTAGTTTAGGGACAAAAGTAGTCTCAAAAATTTAATGAGTTGACTGATAAATTCATAAAAAGTTAAAATATCATCTATTATTTAATAAAAATAATAATATTTCCCAAGTGATTTTAACTTACTGCTACAGTTATATTTTTTGAGATTATTTTGAAGGCATTCCTTTGAAATTGATTTTCTAATTGTACATATACTTGTATTAAGATTTATAAAAAGTTAAAGCTTTACATACTTTTCATTATGTATCAAAAAGTGTTAGTTCCAAGTCTACATAATTTTTGAGAATGTATGCGTATTATTTTTCATAATTACTTCCATCTCTGAAATTTTTATTTTCAGCCAAAGCAAAGTTGCATGCGAGTCATCAATTTATGCCTGGCTTTCCATGTTATTATATGTTAATGCCTTGTAAATATTTTATTATTTACCATTAGAAGTATAAATTTTTGAATTTTGCTTGATAAAATTGTAAAAGAAAATTACAAGCATATCTATTTAAGTTGTATGTTCTTTCATACTCGTAAATGCATATATAAGTATGTAAGTATATAAGTATTCAAACGCCGACCTGCCGCAATGCGAACTGGCTGTGCCTGCTTCAATCCTGATTTTTGAAGCAACAATTTTTGTATTCACCACCGAGCCAAGGTTTCGAAGCCCTGCAAGCATGTTAATGAATACCTGTGCGTATGTAAATGCAAGACTACGTATGTGTGTGTTACGCTGCAGAACAAAAGTGGGAGTATGCGTTCATAAATACGCAAACAAAAGCATATTTACTTAAATGTTGATATCGGATATGCACGCAACAGGGGGAGACTCTGTTCATGCGAATTTCTACGTCGATACAGAAAAATATACAAACATGTACATATACATGTGTGTGTGTGTATGCATGTACGCGCATTTATAACGGTATGTGCTTAAGGTAGAAAGTTTGCAAGTTTAAATAGCATCGTTATTCTCACTGAAATGCGAGACACATTGGTTAAACATACACACATATGCACATGTGGAGGGAAGCATAGATATAATTGAGGTTTTGTGACAAAGTAAGTTGTCTGCTTGAGCAAATATTATCGGCTTTCGTATGTACTTTGCATACTTTTCATACCCAATATGGAGCTTAAGAGTTTATTTTGATATATTTTTTATAATATATTTTAATAATATTTATATTTTGAAAAAGTCTCAGAAAATAATTGAATATGAGAGCCTACAACCATATATGTATTAATATGTTTTGAATGTTTCCAGTTCATGCCTGCTTTAAAGCAAAATGAATTATAAAATTAAAATATATATTAAAAGACAATTTTTCTCAGTTTAGTGTGTATTTTACAAGGACAGTGCCATAGGACCTCATAAATATAATAAATGGTCATACACACTGCCATATTCTGCTGTTATATACTGGCTATGCTAGATTTATAACCCACATTGTGTGGGCATATAAGCCATGTTGATATTCAATACTTTTTTTGAATGCTTATCGATTGCTAATTCTGCTCTAAAGTGCGCTACAATGACAATCGATTTTTGTCTATTTTTAGGCGCTTTGACGTATGTGTGTACAGAATAGGTGGTGCTAACTGAACATATTGATTTCAAATTCAGCTAAGTTGGTAATTTTATATTTTTACTAAGTGAATCCAATAAAACGAATCTGGCAGTGATACGAAATTCATTAGCGATATCTTCGATTTTCTATTAAACATTATTTGAAGCATACCTGCAGGCGACAAATTTTAACAATTTGACAGGAAAATGTTAATCACTTAATAAATTAGGCATTTGAAAAACAATGAACCCAATAGAAATAAAAGAAACATTTATATGTGAAATTAGTTCACTTGAAATGAAAGTGCCATTTTTTTGCGCTAATAGGAAAATAAGATCCGTAAATAATTTTCTCGTTCAATTGTGCTAAAATAAATGTAAAAGAAACTACACATTTAACAGCAGGATAATGTGTGACGGCTTGTTTTAAATTTTCTATATCGTCACCTAAAATGCAAAATAACGTTACATCAATTTACATAACTTTACACGCGGCGGAAAATCATTATAACAGAAACCACACATATTGAAAAAAATTTGAGTTTTGGTTATAAAATGGTTATATAGTGGTTATATCGTATAGTAAGCGATAAAAAAACTCAAGTTCGATTTTTTGATGGTACGTTGTATGGCATTTTAGGTGACAGTATAAAGCCTAAAGCAATATACAAAATATTCTGAGTATTTTGCTTTTAAAACAGAATGAATAACAAGAAAAGGTGTTAACTTTGGAGCACCGAAGCAATAAAACTTTCAATGGTGCATTTATTACGATATATTATATATAAAAGCATAAGAACATCTTTAGATTGATTATGTTCAGTGAGTTTGTAGCGAAGCAATAATAGTTTGATCTAAAGATCTGAAGATATCGCGGCAAAAAAAATGTACGGCAGCTATATGTTATACTGCTCTAATATTGGAAGTATAGTATATGAGCAGTTTCTTGAGCAGAAACGGACTTGAAAAACTGAGGAAAGATTTCGCATATATACAGACAGACAAACATGGCTAAATCAACTAAGCTCATCATGCAGATCATTTACATTTATGTATACTTTAGACGGTCTCTGACTTTGTTTATGGGTGGTACTGACTACGTGTTTGGGGTATAAGTATACCTTGAGAAAAACGCATTTAAAAATAAGCTGATGAAGTTAATTGAAGAGAGTTACATCTTAGAAGGCTGTAGTACAAAAATTATTTGAGATATTAATATATCGTCACCTGAAATGCAAAATAACGTAACAACATTTTCGGAAATTTACAGTGGCATGAATGAAACACGAAATAAAATGGATCATGAGTGAAATAAAATTTTAATATTGGTTAAAACTAGTTTATATTTGATCGGAGAACCAGAAAATGTTGAACATATGTAATATTATGTAAGTAATTTGAAGTAGTGAAGCGTAATCTATAAGACATTCAATTTCGAATTTTTTGATGATACGTTATTTTGCATTTCAGGTGACGATATGTAATATTTTCGTATTTAATTTTTAAGGGTATAGCCAATGGAAATATGAAAAAGTCCAAATCGATGAAAAATCGAAAAAAATCGAAATCGATTAAGTATCGAAAAGATCGAAACTGATTAAATGTCTAAAAAATCGAAATCGATTAAACATCGAAAAAACTCGACGTCGATGAAATATCGAAAAAATCGAAATCGATTAAATATCGAAAAAACGCGACATCGATTATATATCGAAAAAATCGAAATCCATGAAATACCGATTTTTACTATTTACATCCTCGTGCTCGTAAATCACTCCAAATGAATATTAATAAATATTTAGTCATATTCGAATACCAGTAAACGCTCATTATGATTCCAATTGCGTTATTCATGGTCTTAGGTTTTTCTGCTTCAGATAATCATATGTGATTGTATAATTTTTGCTAAAAAACTAACGGCAAGTTTTAATTATTTATATCCAAGCGCAACCAAACGCTTTTCAATTCATTAATTTGACCGCAAAAAACGCCTCGACAACAATTATACGCATATTTAATCACTTATAAAAAAGCTTCAACTTCACGAAGATACAATTTTAATATTTCACCACAAATTATAACACACGCGTACACGCTTACGCACGAGCTGCTAAATAAGCGGATTTATTTGCCAAAAAATGAACTTTGTGCTCTTAAATGTAATTAGCATTTCACACGCAGCCGCAAACCGCACACAAACACTCACCGCCACACCGCTTTTAAGCCGCCATAAATACGAATGAAAGCCAAATAAGTGCGGAGAATTTTAAAAATAATTTATTTATCAATAAAATCGTATTTCAAACATTTTTTTCTGGTTTCAATTCGCATACACAGATAGTAGATATATACAAATGTAGCATGCGATTAACAAATTTAGCGGCAACAATGCCAATTTTTACGCAAATCCGTTATACATAGATAATAAAATACAATTTCCGCACCGTGCCACAAGTTGCCATTAAAAAGTAAAATCTGCGAAAGGTTGCTGACACAACACATATGTGCAGGCACTCGCCGGCAAATCAAATCTGCTCGCGATAAATTAAACGTGCGATAAATTAAGGCAGAACCGAAAAAATTTCGAGCACGGCCGCGATCGCACAACTAAAAAACAAAACAACGAAAAAAATTAAAAAAAAAAATATTATACAAAAAAAATTAAATTCACCAAAAAACTACAAAAAATATCAAAAAAAAATTACACATTGCAACAAACCCATAACACTGCGCTGAGGATTACCTAACGCTAAGTGCCCGAGAGGAATAATAATCCATGGCACCGCACATATATCAATTCATTCATTTATTTGCACAGTGATGCGTTCAGCCATTCATTCTAATAAATACACGTGGGTTAGGCACACAGCAACCGGTTTATATATTTAAGTGTGTATTTTATGGGAAAATCCTCATGAAAAAATTTCTACACGAGTTTTCACACCATCGATGGCCGAGTGGCAGGGCGGCGGGAGCAAAGTGCACACGCTGAAGAGGAAATTCACAGATTTTGTTGTTGGCGTATATACATATATTCAAATATAAATATCTATCTATAACTGGCAGCAGCAGTCGCATTCGCAGCTGCAAAAGTATTTATTTTCAATATTTTCCACAAATAGATTTTCATATACACATACACAAATAAATGTATTTATGTATCCATATGTGCGCGGTGAAATTTTTATTTTTATCTTATTCATTTCCTATTCATGGCGTATCGACTGTCCCATTTTTGTTTCCTCTTCACTTCCGCTACACTTGCAAACAATATTCATTTAAATATCCGCTATGTGATCTAACGGATGAAAGTGATATCCTCCGCACATACACATACTTGCAGGCCAATACAAATGCGTGTATGCGGTATGAATGTATGCTTTGTGTGAGTGTGTGTACGTGCTTATCGTGTGAGTGCAGAGTGCACGTGAATGCGAGTACATTCATTCTCATCAACCCAAATATGCATTCGCACATAGCCTTATCTATATTCTCGCTCCAATAATACCATTGAAAAATTTTGCTTCATAAAAAAAAAAATGTTGAAAAACTAATATGGATTAAAAGCGAAAACTAAACGAATTGCAGCTTAAAAATTTGTAGCAAAAACATATCTATTCAGTTGAAATCAAATTTGGACATAACAGAGCGAAAAAAACGCAACATTTTTATTCACATAAAATTTTTGAAAAAAAAATAATGCAAATTGTATATAAATAGTATATTTTTATAATTATTAACATTTTAATTAAAAAACCGTGTGAAATTTAAAATTATGCTATAATTATTTCTTAAAATGCTTTCATAATTACTTTTTCAACATTTTATCTTTCAACTAAAATACGAATAATAATATTCTGCTCATTGTAGAGAAAGCGACATCTGCCATGACGTTGACTAAGCAATGAATAAGTTGAAGAAAAATTTCATAGTCTTCTGCTAGTTTTATATAATTTGTTTTCCGCAATTTAATTGTGATTCAATCAACATATACCAAAGCAAACTTAGTTGTTTTTGTAACGTTTTCCAATTTTTTCGTATATTTTGGAATAAATTTCCATGAGTTTAGCGCTATTATTTCCCGTCAATAGTGGGTTTGCTAGTGTACACTTTGCTGCTCCGATAGCAACAAACCAAAAATGAGATATCGAAACTGAAAATCTGTCCAGCGAGTGTTTGACCGTTCTCTGCGGGAAAAATTGACAGTATTATTTATGTTAAATGTATTATTTAGATTTGTATATGAAAATAATGATAAACATTTTAACTCATACTTAAAACGACGACGGAGTATGGATTTATTGTGGATTAGGTTTGAAATCCCCAAAAATACTAATTTTTGCAAAATTGGGATTCAGCTACGCTTTTAAAAATAGCCCTAGCCGATTCAACAGCGGGGTATGATCAGTTCTTTTACTTAGAGCTAATTTCTGAGCTAAATGAGAAAGGTATTATCAAATGGTACCTGTTAGCCATTATACCATTGAAAACTTTCAGCGTTTTATTTCAATACATTTCTATAACTATTTGGAACAATTCTGAAAAATTTTGTGTAGTTCGATGGCAACCTTCGCAAAATATGAAGCTCTAGTTGGCAATCATCTTTTTGAGCGAGAAGTCTTTCACGAAATTCGCCAGCAGTATAATAATTTCTTGAAACGGGTTTTGACAAGGCTTAAGAAAAGGGCTGATTGGCAGTAAAGTGACTTTAGTTGCTCGATATTCTTACATAAGTTGTCGACTTTGTGAGAAATATTCGAGGAAATATATCTTCATTTGTTCATTTTTTTGCCTTATAGAACACGTCATATATGAAAACGTTGTTAGTTAAAGTGTTTTCTAGTATCTTCTTCTCCTACAAGTTTCTTGGTATAGTAGCCATTGAAAGCGCTGCATAAAATATTATTTTATTTTAATACCCTGCTCAGAGTAAATAAAATTTACTATAAGGAAACGTCAGACATCTTATAAAATACCAAATATGTATGTACATATACAAATGATCAGCGCGACGAGCTGCGTTGATTTTTTTTTTTGTTTATAGTAGGGGGAAGCGTCGAAAGCCGAAGTGCGGAACTTTAATCCGCTAAACCTAACCTACTCCCAACTCAGGACTCTCCCACGGAACCACCAGCTAGGTATTACTTCGTAGGAGGGACAAGACATTTAAGTCTCCTCTATTGCGCGGACTGACGGACGCCTAGTCTGTTGAAAAGATCTCAGTTTGGTCATTATGAACGCTGACGCTTCGCTGACAGCTTTCCATTTATCAGTCGACTGACACATGAGTGTCGTCAAGTTATCGACCGTAAAACTACCACCGAGTGTGGTTTTTACTGTTCCCTTGCACTTATAAAGCGCGGACAATGAAATAATACATGTTCAGAGTCTTCTATATACTCTGTACACGTCGGACAGTTCGGACTAATGTCATTGTGGAATCTGAAAAGGTAGCTTCTAAAGCATCCATGTCCACTAAGTATTTGGGTCAGATAGAAATCTAAGTCCCCATGTCGTCTGTCTATCCACGAGTGTATGTCCGGTATAAGTCGATGGGTCCAGCGCCCTTTGGATGAGGAATTCCACCGCTCCTGCCACATTTTAGTACTCTTGTTTCTCTCCTCTGTCCTTACCGATACTGTTTTAGGCGTTGATAATTGATATAAACGCTCGAGTTCATCTCCCTGGATGTCAATGGGCGGCATGCTGGCTAATACTTTAGCAGCGTCTGTTGATATAGTCCGGAAGGCACTTATTACCCGAATTGCAGAAAGCCTATGCACTGCAATTATTTGTTTTGCATACGATTTTATATCCATTGCCCGTATCCATACTGGGCATACATACCGTACTGCATACAGTATTACGGAACTCATTTTTTCGCTATTAAGAATCGCCGGCTGGAACGCACGCAGCCTCTATTGGTCATCATTCTCGATAGGGCATTATAAATTCTGTTTGCCTTGGCGGAAGTATACTCTAAGTGTTCTTTAAATTTTAATTTGGTATCTAATATTACCCCCAGATACCTCAATTGCGGCTGCGAGGTAATCTTGCATTCCCCTATGGTGAGCTCTGTTTGTTCTCTATCTTCCTAGTGCTTATCAGTAAAACTTCTGTTTTTTCCTCCGCCAGTTTCAGACTCATAGAAGAGAACCATTGGCGTAGATTATTTAAGCACTCATTACATTTATTTCTCAGCTCGGCTAGTGGTTTGGCGCCTGCTACCACCATGAGGTCGTCCGCATAAGCTACTAGTTTCACGTCTGTTGGTTGCTGTATCCTTAGCACCCCGTCATACATAAGGTTCCATAAAGTGGGCCTAACACTGAGCCTTGTGGGACTCTACTTGAGAAAGAGTAGCTCTTGGTGCCTTCGTCCGTCTCAAAAATCAGCTTTCTGTTTTTAAAATAGCTCGTTATTATGCTTATGAGGTATTCAGGGGCCCGTATTTCATCCAGGGCTTTAATTATGTCTGCCCATTTTGCTGAGTTGAACGCATTTTTGACATCCAGGGTAATCAGCGCACAATACTTTTTTGTGGTACCTTTCCATCTTTTGCCACTTACTGCACATTTCGCAATATCGACGACTTCTCGTAGTGCGTTAGTAGTGGATCTCTTTTTTATGAAGCCGTATTGTCTCTCTGATAATCCACCGGCTTTTTGAATTGCTAGTTCCAAGCGGTTTCTTACAATGCTTTCGTACACTTTCCCAATCGTGTCGAGCATGCAAAGAGGTCGATATGATGAGGGTTCTTCTGGTGGCTTTTTTGGCTTTGGGAGTAGAACCAGGCGCTGAATCTTCATTCTTCGTTGATTTAGCCATGGCGATCTGCATATACATGAACTAGTCCCTAAGTTTTTGGGTACCGATTTGATATTTTGCACACGGCTTTTTTTCAGAAGGGTATTACAGCTCCGGTGCAATTTTTTATTGAGCAACTAAGCTAGTTTCTCCACTAAATCGAGTTAACTAATGTCCTCGTTTTCCATACCTTAAATAACATCCTACTTTCCACTGACCCAAGCACGTTTCAAAATTTCTATACTATTCAATACAATTCCCTACACTTACTTATTAATTTTGCTGTATTTTTTCGTATCATTCATTTCCTTCATTCATATTTCATTATTTATATTTTTCACATTTTCCCACATTCATCAAATTTTCTCAGCTTTATTTTTAAATCTCTGACGCACCGAGGTAACTTCCTGAAAATACGCATAGCCAAGCAAATTTTTTTCGCCGTACTTTCATTACATAACCGCAGTGAAGAATATTCATTACACAGCGACAGCTCTGTGACCACATTAACGCCACCACCAGCAGCACACCACTACACACGTGTACGCTGTTGGCTATTCGTTGCGCTGATGGACACGCACAAACAAGCCAACAAAAAACAATCCACACGTCAGTTTTTTGACGTTGCCGCTTTTGATAGTGAAAAGCGCTGAGTCATGAAATTTCGGGCAAAAATTTTGTCAGACTGCTGACGTAGGCACAAATACAGTGCGTGCGAATTCTATACATACACATACATATGTATATGTGTGTGCGCAAAAATCGAATTTTTCGGTGCAGCGAGTATATGGTGCCATGTTTGGGGTCAGATGAAAATGTGTTAGCTATAAATATATATAAAACGAATAAAATAAGAAATTTTAAGGAATATTTATCGAAAATAATAATACAAAAATTAAAACTTAAGCAATTTTAGTGTATAAAAGAAACGAAAGACTAAGCTAAAATAAACATGATTAACATCACTAGACTCAATCAGCAAATAAAAATTTCCCATCATTGGCTTACTTGCTTTTAATTACAACAAACACATATAAGCCAATAACTGTTTAGTTATATAAGCACGAAAATCAAACAGAAACTCAGTTATATAAACACATTTGTATGTACGGAACTTTTGTACCTAAAATCCAATATTTGTGCTGAAAAAGACAAACATCAACTGCTAAAACCACCTGCAGTTATTAACAGTTATAAAATCAACTTTCAACAAGCAACCAGTAAGCCAGCAAACAAAATAGCAATTGCAATGAAAACTACATGAAACCGCGAACAGCAACAAAAAAAACAACAACTACTTGTATTTTGTAATATCGTGGCATTTGTGCAGAGGGTTTGCGTTCGCCGGTTGAAATGCCATTAAAAAGTTACTCATACGCAATGTAGTGTTCTATACGTTTGCCGTTAAATACAAGTGTTGTTGGGAATTTTCAAAGACATGTGCGTTGAAGCAAAACACCTACCATATAGCGAGCACAGTAATAGTAAAATAGTGAAAGCGATAAAAAAAGTTGTGTGTTGTGGTGGTCTTGCTTGCGGTCTCGGTGGTAATGCAACCACGATTTATGCCAATGACGCTAAGAGAGGTGTGGTATTGGAGTGAAGATCGCATTATTAAACAGCGAATCTGCTGTTGGAACTATTAAGATTCTGTTTGCAATAATTTTAAATTAATTAACACCGCGTTGAGGAAGCAAATTTCTCACAGAAAAATAGCGTAAATTTGGAGAATTACTTTAATTCGATGAAGCTTGCAAGCAATCGTTAGCACTATTCACGCTTTTAATGATGTTAAATTAAAACATTATTTATTTTGTATTCTATTAAAGAATAGCTGTCGCTACTATTTATACTCTACGCAGGTTATATTCTATTTTAGCTTAGTTTACATCTACAGGTCATTTGTAATGCAAGATGAAGGCTTATTATTAATACGAAGTTGAAGTCTGTCTTGTGCAGAACGTCAACGCGTTTTGCCTAGTAATAATAGAGACTTTATATCTAGTTCTGACACTGCATTCCGTCCCTTTATATTCTATTTTAAGTTCTTTACAAACCATACCTACTACGCCTACTAATGCTCGTACTGCTTTACATAGCCAATTATATTATTTATAGACACTTTACTGCTGAATAGCCGGTTGATTCACTGAAATGTCAATCAAAAGTCAGTCAATGTCAATTAGATTTAGAACAACAATTGTACACGCATATATTATTAACTCCCATATGTGTTACTTATAGTCGTTTAGCCTTCAAATCGTATGAGCGATCAAATTTAGAAGTGCAAATTTTGATTTAGCTCGATTTCCTCGCTTACAGAGTATTCATTTTTGTTTGTATTAAGAACCCAGTAGGAACAACTGATCGTTAGATGCATAAAATTCGAATGAGAATCGATTATATTTTGTTATTTTTTAAAGGAACTGAAGTCATACAAATATATCAAAAAAAATATTTTTAAGGCTTTTCTAGGCGTCTCATATACACTATTTTATAAAAGGTACCAGCAGATGTTGTATTATGCTATTACGCATTTTCAAATGTATCATTTTGATATGCAAGTATATTAATTTTACATATAGAGCGCCCTCTTCATTCTCTTTTTATCAGACTACATATTGTGCCACTAAATTTCACTCAAAATATCGATTAAAGTGTGTGGAAAGAATTGAGCGCCCCCATTCTTGGCATATTCAATTGTTGGCATCATTTCGAAAGGAAAATAATTGAAATTTGCATTATTCATGGCCGCCCATTTAGCATAAATAAGCTAGTTCCCTATATATGCGCTCAGTGTATATAGTATGTACATGTGTGCATGTCAGCAGGGTGAGCACACACACGGTCATTGCCAACGAGCGCTGCCAACAAATGTTATGCGAAATGTCAAAGCAATTTAAAATGTAAATGAAATTGACTTTAGAATCACGCGGCCAAGCACAGAGGGCAGAAAATAGATAAAGTTTGACGGAGAGAGAGTAAAAAAGAAAGATTAGGTAATGACACTATTTTTCGCAATGCGTGAAATTCGTGGAAAGGAAATGAAGGCTAATGCACAGCTTAAATAATTGACAGTTTCAGTAAAAGCAAAAAAAAAAAAAAAAAAAAAAAACAGTATGAAATATTAAAAAAAAAACAAAAAAGAAAAAACCTTAACTTCGATTGCAAAGAAGCCATAAAGCATATGAAGGTATAAAAAGCTATGACAGCTATGTGCTATACTTGTTCGATCTGAACAATTTTTTGGAAATTTTCATCTTTGCCTTGAGCAACAATATGTGCCGAATGTCGTGATAATATGTCGTCGAATGCAAAACTTTTCCATACAAGGTCTGGTTTTCGAACGATCAGTTTATATGACAGCTATATGTCATACTGCTCCGATCTGAAAAATTTGTTCGAATATTATTTTGCTATCTTAGATAATAATCTGTGCCAAATTTCGTTAAGATATCTTATCAAATAGAAGAAGTTTTTAGACAATGGCATGTAATTGATCGGTCAGTCGATTGGCAGCCATATGTCATAGTGGCCAGACACTAGCCGTTCCGACAGATGAATAGCTCCTTAAGAAAAAAAAATAACATGTGCAAAATTTCAGAACGAGATCTCAAAAATTTAGGGACAGACGAAGAAAGAGGCGGATAAGCCTAAATCGACTCGGCTCATCACCCTCATTACTTATTTGAATATTTCAAGGGGCTGTTAAGTTTCTTTCTACTCTAATATACTCTGTTCTTATAAAAAGCCATACAAAAAAATTACTCGCGTATAACACTGAGTTTATATACTCCTTTTCAATTATTACAATTGTTGTTGTTGTGTTACGCAAGTTAAGTCAACATTGAAGTTACGAGAAAACCATCGGTATTCCAAGCAATTTCCTCTTTAAATACCAAACAAACTATGCTAATATTGCATAATTTCACAAATATGTTATATATTTCCTCCACTTATATACTGCAAGTACATAAATTTATATAACAACTAAAGTATATTTGTTTAAATAAGCATTTGTGGCCACATGATACTGGTTAACGGTACTTAAGTGAAAGCCACTTTCCGTAATCACATTCACACACACTTAAACAGCTATGTGTGCCTGCACTGACACACTTTATTGCAGGCGAGCACTCTTCGCAAATCCACTTATTTGCGTGCACTTAGTTGGCGCCAGGTGTGCGCGAGTAATGAGGCGTCAAATGGCATTGTGATAGAATTGCCGCGCGCTGAAAATGAAGTGGAAAATTATATGCAAAGTGTCACTTATGGCAATCGATACTACTTTTTCAATATCAATAAATCGATTAATGTTTTCTGACCTTATAATAATTGCAATTCAGATTGTGAAGGTTCCAAGATTCGCAAGCAATTTAAGTGTGAGCAATATTTTTGCGAGTGATTCGAGTAAGCATAGAAAACACATGACTCGCATGAACTGATGTTGATTTAGATCAGTAGAATAATTATGTCATATAATATATATAATAATATATAATATAATAAAAATTTGTGTTTGCTTTAGAGCATACTTTTCTAACTAAGCTCTATTAGAAGTCTAACCTTTCAGATAGTTTTCGAAAATTTGAACTTGATACGAAATTTACAGAAACATTCTCAATTGAAAAATTGATTGTTCATAAACAAAAACAAATAAACACTATACCATGCCATATATTTATAAGGAGAGACCAGAGATATAAAGAGTGAGAGAGAAGAAGAGAATTTAAGCTAGAGGGGAGAACGAGTTTGAAAATATGGCCTGTCTAGAGCTTTCAAAACAGGGCTAATTTTTACAATCTTTACTGAGAGCGGGGACTACGCCAATAAAGAGAACAAAGAGAAAAAATAAGATTTGTGTAATAGTATATTATGGATGTCTTCGGGTATAAAAAATTGAATACATGCTAACAAGTTCTAACAAAATGGACTAGGTAAGACCATTCAAAGGGGTCTCTGCTTGCGACGATGCTGTTAGGGACTCGTGCCAACCTTTTTCGAATTACACATTCATTATACTATGTAATGCTTTAAAACCCTAAAGTGCACAGTACGTCTTAGGAAAAAAGTATTCTTACATTTTGTAAATGATACGAAGTTTGTTCGAGACCTTCTAAAGATATATATAAATGATGACCAGGACAAGTTGACTCTGTCAGTCTGTATAAACGCGAACTAGTCCCTCAATTTTTCTGATATCGATCTGAAGTTTTGCAAACGTCCTTTTCTCCTCAATATGCTGTTCATTCGCTGAAACCGCCGATGTGGGATCACTATAGCGTATAGCTGTCATACAAACTGAACGATCAAAATCCTGTCAGTGTATGGAATACTCTTTTACTGGACAAGATATACTTACGATATTTGGTATGAATTGCATTTTGAGTACCTAATAATAAAAGAGTACCATCTTCAAAACAAAATTTTTCTGGTCGGACCACTATAGTACTTAATTTCCATGTTTTAGAAGTTTTTTAATGGAGTCTTTTGTATATGTGAAGAATATATTAACTTCAGTGCAAACTTTTCTTGTTGCTTCAACATGTCGGAACAGTGAGGAGGTTTAGTATTATTAATGATTTTTGAACTTATTTACTAACTTTCAGCTTGTTGTAAATTTGTAGAACTGCACACTTTATTTCTGTCTAATTTGACCGGAGTATTTTCAAAATACATACAAATTGGCTTTAATGCCCTTACCAATAAAAATTTAGTACGAACCATAAATATTTTAAATGGATACACACTTAAGTTTTCCATTCTAACTTCATGATTAGAAATCTATTATTTTAATTGTTTAACCTTTGTGACGCACAAAAACCTATTACTTTCCAGCCCTTGCTAATTTTACGACAATGAGAGGCACCTAAAAATCATGATTTATTTTCCATGCCAGTTTGTAATTTAAATCCAATTACTTTGGCATTTTAGAATGCACCACACCAGGAGAAATTGCACCTATAGACTGCTGACCACACCACACTGTGCCTTAGATCCATTACTTCTCGTCTCGACTGTAAGTCACCGCTCCACCAGCTCGCCTGTCTGGTTGGGACAAAATTGTCATATTGTTTTACAAATTACTTATCTTAATCGAATTTTAATTGCTTTGCGGCGAGCTAAGGACAGTGACACTGTCCCATACAACAACAACAACAACTCTAGCAACCACTACGAAAGCAAATTAAGCAAAAGCAACATGCATTACAAACTGCCTCAGTGATTTTTATTTTATTTTCACTTTTTACTTTTTGATTTGATTTTGTTTTTGTTTCTATTGTAAGCTGAAATTTAATATTTGTGCGCTCAGCTGGCGGCGTGGCACAATGCGATTATAAAGACATTTTCGCAATGGCCAAAAATGCAAATACACCAAAAACGAAAATACTTATGTAGGTATGAAGGTGAAACATAAATATAAATTGACACAAAAGAGCAGAAAGCTTAAAATTGCTTTACGCGGCGCCGCACAAAGTTTAGGCCGGCGGATTTATGACAACAACAGCAACAATAACACCACCAGCAAATGTATACATAAATAACGAACTTAAGTCCAAGCTAAATTTAACAAACAATAACGGCGTTTGCCATAAAGCAAACGAAAAACGACCAAAACACGAAGTGGAGTAAGCAGAACGAGCAGGGCGACAGCTGAGTAGCCCGAAAAGCAATTATGAGTGGCCAAAGTCAAAGTAAACAAATCACGCACACACACACACACACACACACATGGTTTACATAACTCTAGAGCGCGTGTGCTTGGGCAGAGGGCAAGGACACACCGAAGGCAACCAAGCAAGCGAGCAAGAAAAAGCTATAGAAAACACATTTCCGAGCATTACAGCAAGATATGAAAAAGTAAAGTTTACCTCGAGTAAACAGTATGGAAATGACAGATTGAATACCACTCGGTTGAGAGTACAAACACGCGTTGGCGCAGCAGTTGGAGACACAATGGAATCAATGAGCGACTGCACAGTGTGTTGATTCTGTTAGGTAGTAGTATTTAGGAAAATGTATACTCACACTGACCTCATTTAAATTAAGTAGATATTGTAATTTTATAAAAAATATTTAGTTTATGATGTATAAATACTGATAACTTACTACAAAATACTAAATACTTTATAGTGTAAATAAAAAATATTTCATGACTTCTGAGACTTTAAAAACAATTTTCCTTTGTTAAAATGTCTTTTATAGCGAAATTACCTACCAATGTTGGATGATGTGTCAGCTGATGCGACACCGTTGTCTCAGCATAGAGCAGTACAAAGTCAGCTGACTCTTTCATTTTTCATTACCATATTTATATCACATTATTAATTTACAAAATATATATTAGGGAATAAAATATCAATTAGTAATCTATTCAATCACACCCAAGGCGACTCAATATTTCTATAGAACTAATGTGGTGGTTGTTGTTTTCGCCTAATTACAAGTAATATACTTCTTCATAGGCACATACAAGTCCTCAGTAACGGAGTTTTCAATAGAGACCCTATGTACAAATATAAATCGATAGGGACAGCAAACGACGCCAAATTTTTACCCGCTCTTTTGATATTCCTCTGCAGTAAGGTTTGCCATTTCATCATGGAAAGATATACGATCCAACAACGAGTCGAAATTATTAAAATTTACAACCGAAATTCAGAGTCACTAGCCTCAACTTTAAGAGCGCTACGTCCAGTTTATGGTCGTCATAATCGTCCTGTCAGAAAAACAATTGAACGTCTGGTGAAAAAATTTGAATCCACATTCACAGTGCAGAGTGTTCTCGAGCCAGTGGGACAAAGAAGTGCCCGTAGTGTCGAGAATATTGCTGCCGCTAGCGCATCAATTGAGGAAGACTCAAATCAGTCTCTCACACGTCGTTCTCAAGCGTTGGGCATTTCTTCGACGTCGTTGCGGCGAATTTTACGAAAATATCTTGGCCTACATCCTTATATGATCAAAGTGACGAAAGAACTGAAGCCGCTTGGCCACTAGAATCGTCATATGTTCGGGAAATGCGCTGAGCAACAACATGAAAATTATCCGAATTTTCGTCGAAAAATCATCTTCAGCGATGAGACTCATTTCTGGCTGAATGGCTTCGTCAATAAGCAAAATATGCGTTATTGGTCAGTAAGCAATCCACACGTACTCCATGACTCACCATTGCACTCTGAAAAATTACGGTTTGGTACGGTTGAAGGGCGGCGGGGTCATTGGTTTCTATAAGCGCGCTCGTGGTGGCCATGCAAAAGAATTCGACTTCTAGAGATAATGGCGTTGAATGTACTTTCTCAGGAATAAAGAGTTTCATTTTTTATTTGAGAAACCCGTTACAATTTCATTGACTAAATGATAAGAAGACTTATTAATTTTGAGATTAATATTTACCTAATTGAGGCAAGTTAAGTATAGTTGGAATAAAGCCAATCAGTCCGGTCTTCAAGAGTCGCAAAAAGACCTGCGAAGCGCAAGTTAATGTCCATCTTTCAAATTCAGAATTTTTATGCAAATTGTAAATAAATATACGAAACATAAAATATGGTTTCAAATTGGTACAAAAAATACACTTACTATAATTTCTTGGAACTAACTGTAACTCTGAATTTTTTTTATTTTTTTGCTCCACTTGCACCATAGCCAATAATCACTAAAATTTATTTCCAATGTATATTCAGTGTGACACAGGCTCTGCAAATTACCTGTGCTGCCACCCGCTTGTCGCTCTTCCTGTTTGTCAAGGCTTTGGCCACTTAGTTGTGCCGGATTTTGTTTTGCTGTTTTTGTTATGCACATTTTTTCTTCGTACTGTTTGCCAGTGGACGCCACCAATTTGGTTGGGTGCAAATTCAAAGTAAACACTCAACTGTGTAAACAACAACGCCCTTCAACGAGTTCCAGATGAGTGTGTGGTGTGATCCAACTGATTGCAATTGTTGTTGTGGTTCTTATTGTTGCAATTGTTGGTTAGATATCGGGCTTGGCTGAGAGCGTGGCTGCTGGCAGAGGCACAGGCTGCTGCTGGGCTTTACACTCAATTTGCTGATGGCCGGCTAAGGGCAAGTAATTTTTTGCTGAGAACGGCACTTTTTCACACACTACAAACACACTTAGGCACACTAGCTACAGCTTGTGTTGTCCGCATGGAACAATAAAAGCGCTGAGCCGACAAAATCGTTGTTTGTTTAAGCCAACCATATCAGTGTTTGTGAGCATGATTGGTTGTTTGTGCGCGTGTGTGTGTTTGCACGTGTGTTTGATTTGCATAAAGACTCAACGATCTGCGAAATAGCAAAATAATATGATATTTTATTAAAAAAGATTAACGCAAACAAAGCAAAGCAAACGCCAAAGACAAACAGCGGCTGTAGGGCAGCAGTGAAAAATGCCATTATAAAGTGTAAACAGACGACTTTCAAATATCCCATTTACATTTTTTACGCTCTTCCATTACACTTTTCCACAGCAACATTTCCTTCGTGATTTCCTTTTGCAAAAAGCTAACTAACTTCTCTCCTTCCACTCTTGCCTTGCAGCCGCGAAGTCGCCGCCTTGCGTGATGGTCACCTCGGCGGCAACAAGGAGCGCCTCACCGTCGAGTGGCTACAGCAATCGATCGCCGAGATACGCAAACAACTCGTCGAACTGCAGGGGCTCGCCAGCGAAGCCAGCAAAAGCATTAGCCATCGCACGCAGAGCTACGAGGACATGGCGACGGTGCGCAACGACTTCACCCAGCTGAAATTGGAGGTGGCCGCGCTGCGGGAGCGCCAGCAGCAGAGCGAGGTATTCGTGCAGGAGCTGCGCGAGGAAGCGCTACAGCAGGAGGAAGACTATAAACGTTTGCTCTTGCGCGCCACGCCGTCGCCGACGGTCGTCAAGGGCACGCCAGCGAAGCCGGGATTGGTGTTGGAGGAGCAGCAAACGCAACAACAACTACAGCAAACAGTGCAGTCGAGCGAAGTCGATTCGGAGAATAACGAGGTGAGTGTGTTGCATGCAAATGATTTTTATAATGTGAAAAGTGCTTATATTTTATTTAAATATGTATTAACTGCCAAATTGCCATTGTGAAGAGAATTAAGCTGGCTGCAAATAAGCTGACAAGTGTTTGCAATTTATTGTAAATAAGTAAAGCGTTGCTGTCCAATCACATGTTCTTGTGGAAATTTTTTGATAAGGTAACATATTATTATTTTTTTATGGATTTTTTGTGTTCTCTGAGATTAAGAAATTCACAAGAATTCATGACAAAAAACTATATGAAGACAAGTTTCCATTCAAAAACTCTATTTCGATCAGTCAGTTTGTATGACTTTAGGGAGAATTTGTATCTAATTCCGTTAAAACACTTAGTCAAATAAAAAAAAATTCCATATAAGGACATGAGTTTGATCCTTCAGCTCGTAAGGCGTCTAGATGATATAGTAATCAAATCTAACAAAATTCTTGGAGTAGCTTAGCGTTTCTTAAAAAAATATTTCGGCCGAATTTCTTGAAGATTTTCCATACAAATACTTGATTTTCATCGACCACGTTTTACGACAGCTATATGCGGTAGTGCTCCGATATCCTGGTTCCGAAAAATGAGCAGCTTTTTGGAGAGCAAAGAACGTGTGCAAAATTTAAGGTTGATATCTCAAAAACTACCACTATTATGTATGGATAGCATAGGAAGTGCAAGGCAACCAGCCACTGATCATTGACAACTGAGAGACTAGACCATATTTTTGGTATGTTAAAATAGTATTTCTATTATATTTTAATGTAGCGTACAGATGTGTCTGATTTTATATATTATTTGGGTTTTGAAGAACACGAAGTACAGAAACCCTCTGTAGCTATACCTCAGTCGCCCCACATATGGTAATAGGGCTTTTTTAAAAAAGTTCTCACTCAATTGAAATATGTAAATTTAGTTTAGTAAAACCAAGACTATTTTTATTTCCCTTCAAATATCCCCTACCTCACTTTATATGAACTTAATTACGTCTACGCCAAATAGCTTCACTCGTATCATATAAGAGATACTGTACCCCTCATTTGGCTGACAATTTGCACGAAAACATATGTAAATAGTCGCATCCGACGTACACACACCTGCACACAACCTGACGTGCCCTAATCAATGTTCTAATCTATCACTATTTCCCTAATAACCATTAAGTGACACCCCCAAAGCGCCAGTCACGCAAATAGTTTACTAAATTGCATTCACGCGCTTATTGGCATGACTCGCCAAAAGCAAGCGGCGCTGCCCGACAGTGGATTACATGTGAAAACTCAACAATCTGCCAATCAATTTAATGCCGCCAAGTGCTTTATGGGCCAATGCAATGTCATATCCAATTCCTGCCTCTCAGCGGTAGTAATGATGTACTCCCATTCATCATTACACGCAACTATGCGACTAAATGTGTGTAGGTGAGTGCTTGTGACGGCGCTGCCTGCCTACTAATTCACACGTTTAGCCTACACACAGGCGCTGCTCAACTAACCGAAAAATGTAGCACTTAGCGGCACATGGGGGAATTGTTAGCTGTAAGCTAAATTAAGGCTGCTTTGCTGCAATTTTGTATACGACAGGTTTGTGCTGAATATGTATATATGTTTGCTCTTATATAAAAAAATATATAAACAGACATTTAGACTTGAATTTAGACACAATTTATCGTGCATTAAGACACAGTATTTTAAATAGAGTATACATTTTATAAAGATATTAAGCATTAGCTTATTTTCTAGCTTAATAGTACCATATACTCATTGTCTTCTGTTTGCGATGAAGCTTTATAATTATATGCATTATGCGTAAGCTTGAATTCTCCGCTGGCAAGCATTCAAATTACATCAGCAACTTTGGTCGATTCCCAAAAGCACCTTTTGGTTTCATATTAATGCTCGTAAGCTTGCGAATAAATGCCAAATTACTTAAGTGTACACTTAAGTACGTATGCATGTGTATGTGGAAAGACGTATGTCGCTGCTTTGTTTAAAGCACTCTGGAGGCAATTTAAGCATTGAAAATGTTATTGTGAGCAATAAAATAATTAATTTTACTAAATAGTTTTAAATTTTAATGAAGAAGAACGCAGAGTGAAGCTACGGCGCAAATTTTATCGCTCCCATGACAACTTGCTCGTTTTTAAATTGAGTGTTAAAGGTATCGAGTGCGTATATGTGTATGATAGAATTCCTAAATATTATTGACTTGGATTGGAGACTAGAGTAGACAATATTTATTGCGAAGAGAAGTTGTTTAAGACGCTCTCTCTTATCCCTGTGCTTTCAAATCATGATAATTGAACAAGAGATCTAGCGAACTTCGTGGGATCGTATATCCAGGCCTCGTCTCTCCCTTCCCCTCTCCTTTAAATCCAAAATCGTAGTACAAGAGACGTTGAAACCCTCACGGCAACATATATTATTTTTATATAAATAATATCCTACAAGATATTGTATTCCAACCCTAGGAAAATCAGAACACTTCATAAAACAAAATATTAAGCTTATATAGTAACGTCATCCATGCAGCAGTTGATGTTGAGACTTACGTTTAGACCCACTGAGTTCCAATGTAAGCCGTACGACGCCCGCTCTTTAACTGGTGTCCAGAAAATCCAGGTATCTTACACACACCAGTCGACATACAGATGGATCCACCAGGGGATGCTAGTTTCAAAAGTCCTGTTTACTTCCACTGAATCCACCATGTATATATATTTCATAGAGTCGTTCAGGGTATAATTACCTAAGCCATGCGGTTATTGAACTGCAAAGTAGCAAAACCCTTGCAGCAAAGCACAAGTATGGCAAACACATTCAAAGCCGCCTCATTCAGCTGTTATTTCTATGGCAAGCCTGCCACTTGACTTCGTGCGCCATACCGACCGAAGTGCATTATGTCAGCACTTCATCAATTGCCTGCCGCTGAAGTGCATCGCGGGAGCCAATGAAAGTAAACGCTTGCAACTCGCTATTGTACAGTTTATAACGATTGTTGCTGAGTTTTCAATAAACTTCGCGTTAACCCACTCAGAGCACTTCTCAACGATTGCCAGCACTTCAGCCGACGATCGACTCTTGCGCCAACATTGTATCATTCAGAGGTTCTTTTCTGCAATTTGCCAACTCCATTGTGCGTCGTAACTCTGCTTCAAGGTATGCCGTTAAACCATTGGAATGGTGAGTACACAAACGCTGTTGAGCTTCAACGTAACAGTAATTTTCTACAGTAAATTATATACTTCTCAGTAAGCTTTGAGTGTTGAAAAATCTATTCCAAATTCAGTGTGGCAATTAAAGTACTCAACTCTTGCTACCTTTCCGCATATCGAAATTCCAAACCATTACCTCTTTCGCGCCCCTGCCACACCCTGTATGTTATGCTCTAACATGCTCTGCACTTTAACATTCCTCCTTTATACACCTATTGTCTTATTTCTCTTTTTTCATCAGTTGCTGTAGTTTATTTTTCGCCTTTTTGTTTGCTTGTTCGCATTGTTGCTTTCGTTTTCTCAGGCTGCCGCCTTGTGTTGTTAACTTGTTGTTTACTGCAACACTTCGTCTACATTCTTGCAACGCTCTCACATTCTACTGCGATAAAGAAATCATTAGTAATAACAATAGAATTTGATGGGCAATACTTGGTTGCCAACACTCGTTCGTTGTGAAAGTCATCAATGCTTTGGCCAGTCAGTCAATGCGTCAGTCGGTTTGACGATCAAGTATTTAGTGAGCGCTGTTGAACCGAAGCAGTGGCGTAACAATAGATAGAAATCGACGGGTTGGTCTAAAGACTACTTTTTCTCAAACCTCGTGTATAGTGATGCCTATAAGTGCAAACTTCTCACTTTCCACTGAGCTCAGTAACTTTTTATGTTGCATATTTAGTGCCCTACAGTAACCTCGTTTCTGGGTTAATCCAAAGATGTGGAGTTATTTTATTATCCGAAATCCTTACCTCATTTTAGTATATATTTTTCATCAGAGAGTCATTCATATTTCTCTAAAATTTTGGATCAATCTTTTTTTGAGAACTTACAATTGAGGTTTCATGTTATTCGCTTGCAGCTCTGCATTTAAAGTTAAAGATATGACCTAACTGATCTAAGTGGTCAACAGCACATTTCTGCTTCGAAGTCGACCGAATAGGTCATCTCTTTCGGGTTTCCTTAGATCTTATAGCATAGCTATATATGGCTCTACTTCCTGCTAAGATCAGTATAAACCCATATCTTCTTTTTCCCAACTTTTGCAAGAACATTTCACCATTTTGTTTCCTGAAAAATCCGAATTACAAATTCCGTGTTAAAGATTGTAAAAAGATTGATCTTGAAAGCTTTGTAAATGTTCAACGGAAATTTTTCTCTAGGCTTGTATTGATGCTTTGAAAAATGGAAGGTTCTACAATCTTTATGCACGAAAAAGACTCGTGTTATTTACAACTGCTTCTAAGAAAATAATGCTGATATTGTTCAGTATACTTCTGTTGGAGGTATAAACACCGCTTTGAGTTTGATATACCTGAACGCGTAATTCTCTGTGTGCGCTATCGACTGCAGATATATTCACCGTTATTTATTACTCACCCTTCACTCAAAACCTTAAGTCATAAGGAAGTTGCCAACAAAAATTGGGTTGATGTGTTTTCGTGGAAACCTAAATTCGGAGAATAATAGGAAAAACGAAGAACGACAACAAAAAGATAGTGCGATTATGTTGGCGCGGATATCCAAAAGCATTTACCTTTTTGTGTTTACTTGGAATCGCTTAATATCTAATTTAAAATTAAAGTTACATCAGCTGCATTGTTGAACGCCTTTCGAAGTCATTTGCTGTGCACCGGCGATGACTTTATTGTTTACTTCTTCATATGAACATTAGTATACATAGTATACATATATATATTCATATATACAATATATATAACTTTTTCAATGCAACAATTTGCCGTGTTCACTTGTGCAACTGCATTTGCCATTCACCACTGTCACTGCACACTTTTAAGCCACATTCGCTCGTTAGCCGAAGTATACTCTGCTGATTGCTAAGTGTTCTTATAAATTATTTAATTCCACTTTATGGCTGCTGACCTGGGCAGTTGAGCAAAACGTCAGTGGCGTATTTATTTCTTAGCAATCAGCGCTGATGCTTTTCATTTGCCAGATTACTTGTGGTGTTTTCAAGTTTTCTCAGAAATACGAGTTTGATTTTCAATTGTTTATTTTATTTTCAGTATCACGAACTCGATTTTATTGATTGTGAATTTACAGTTCAAAGCGAAATGCAATCATTATATTCCATTTCAGTTTGAAGAATCATAATGCTTATGAAAATGCTCACATATACAAACATACTCGTATATGAGCGTAAATAATTGATGAGTATTTCTTTAAATTCTTGATCCGACTCAAGTGAGACTTATTCTTTCATAAAAAGTGAATTTGAAAAACAAAAATGGTTTGTGAATACATATATATATATAGTATATTTATATATATTTTATTGTGTGCAATGATTACTGATATTTGTGGTTCAATTGGTTGTTGGTCTTGATTATATATTTGCTCACAAATCTTAAATTTTGCACATGTTCTTTTCTCTGCAAGAAGCTGCTTATTTGTCGAAACCGATGTCGTCGATGTTGGACGATTGCAGGATTTAGTTGCCGTACAAACTGAACGATCAAAATCAAGTGTTTGTATAGAAAAGTATTTTATTTGGGGAGATATACTGACGAAATTTGGTACTGATTATTGCTGAAAGTAGCGGTACAATCCACCAAAAAATTGTTCATATCGGACCACCATAGCATATAGCTGTCTTACAAACTGATCGATCAAAATCAAGTCTTTCTATGGTAAACTATTTTATTTGAGGAGATATACTAACGAAATTTGGCTTGGATTATTGTCCAAAGCTGTACTACAATATCCAAATAAATTGTTCAAATTGGACCACTAAAGCATATAGCTGACCAAACAAAATCAAATTTTTGTACTGAAAGTACAATTTTTGGACAAATTATCTTCACGAGATCTTGGATAATAAAACAACGATATAATCGATCGAACATATCGCTTAGATCGGTCCAGTAAAGCACATACATAGCTGCAATTCAAATTAGCCGATTATGCTATAAAAATGCACCTTTGAAGAGTATTGTAACTTTGTTGCAAGTAAAGCTAAAATTTTATTTGTTTTATTTAGCCAACCGATTGTTACCCCAAACAATTCAAATGAGTCCGGCAGATCGAGCTAGTATTAAATAATTTCACGTCTGAAGTAAATTTCACTTCATAAATTAATTCGAAAGAAATATTTTGAGTGCAAAGCCAATGAATCTGTTAGTCATATCTTATGCAAGTCGTGATATGGAAAATGTACATACAAATATTGTCAAAGGGAATACTTAAAATATCTCGACTTATTTCTTGTTTAATTAAAATGCTTTTGATGCTTAGTAGGCAGTTATGAGTAATAGCAAATATAGAAAATGTTGTTACAAAATGCTATCTATAAGAAATCAAATGTTTCTACGAATGATTTTGCAATTTGCAAATATTTTAATACGATTGGAAAATATAGCTTACTTTAATAGAAATTTTCTAAATTTTTACAGCATATTTAGCTATCAATAAAGCAATTAAAAGCAACTGTAATCTTATTATAATATAATTATATTAAATGGTAAATAAAATACGCTTCGAAAAATACTGAAAACCTTTCTATTTATGTACCATACACGCGCTCAAATAGCAAGCCCCTCGAAAACTAAACATAAGCGCTAACACCATATAGTATGCACATATGTGTACTTATATTCTATATAAATTTGCATATTTTCTAACATTACTCATACGCCATGTACGACTTCGTAATTTATTAAAATATGGCTGTGGAAGAAAATGTAGCACGTAAATTAATATAAAGCCCTGCGCTGCATTCAACAGTTATGGTAGTAATGGAAAATTTCCTAACGCAGTGCTGTACAGTTATAGCGCAGCTCTATATACTCGTATGTTTGTGTGCGCCTCCATTTTGTTTGCGAAAGTAGATTAAATGGCAAACTTGTTTTGAATTAAATATTTAAATTGCAAATTTTAAGCAGCTGAAACAATGAGACTTCATTTAATTATACTCATTTTAAAAGTTTGACAAAAGTTTTGCCAAAGTCTCATTAAATTTTTACAACTACTTAAAATAAAAACGAACCAAAACAAATATACAACAATAAATAAAAAAATTAAAAAAGTGTAAATTAACCAAAATTTTTATAACAAAAATTATTTACTCGAAAATGCAAAAATTTCCACTCGTACATAACTAATAAATAAATTAAATTAATTTAAAATTTCTTACTACTTTACTTTACTTTATACGCAATTGGAGTCAAAACATAAAATTTAAAACTTTCCGAATTTATAGAAAATTATTAATTAGAAATAACTAATATTGATACACACATTTACCCTTTTATTTCAAAATAGCAAATTTTTCGTTCAACAGAAATGCTTTTGAACTTATTACTGTCTTAATAAAAGCTGAAGGTAACTTTCTAAAAAAAATTGCCTACATTTGGAGGCACCGTAAATATTACAAAGTTTTAATTTAATTTTTCGTTTTATAAAATGTTTTTAAAACTAACACGGTCCGAATAAAAAGTATTATTTTTTTTTCAAAACAATTGCCTAAATTTGGGCGGACCGCAAATAATACGAAATTTTATTATGCAATTTCTTGTTCAATATTTTTCAATATTTTTAAACTATCAGGGTCTGAAAGCTGAAGTTTACTTTCTAAAATAGTTGCCTACATTTAGGCGCACATACACTGAAATAATGAGTAAAACGCCATAAAAATTTGTGCTATATACTAATTTATTAATTTAAACGTGAACCAGCAGCTGCTTCCACACACCTACGCCCACTCAGCGCAGCATGCGTTTATAACCATATTATATTAAGAAATTCTTCAGGGATAATTTTAGCAAATTTTATGTGGAAAAGTTTGATAATTTGCTTTGCTGCATATTTCACATATTTAATGAAATTTTGAATACAACGTGCGCTCTGTGCGTGCGGGTAATTTTTAAAAGAAATTAATAAGTTTTAATTGCTGCCTGCATAATTTCGGCAGTAAAGCGCCAAATAACCGTAATTCGAAAATTGTGCTTGCGAATTAGAGTAATTAAGCCACTATGACAGACATTTAAAAAACTACTCTTCATACTTATTATGAGCAAAGAACGCGCTAGTTCTCTAAATACCGTTATTGTAGCAGCGCTGCTGAGCGGGGTTTACGCTAAAGCCAAGCCTAAGAGTTACGTAAAACAATTTCAAATGCTGAAACCGCAACAGCTTTGCAGTGTCATAGAAAAAAGACGTGCTAAACATTTTTAAGTGAACGTTGGAACAATTTTGCATAATAAAGCAACAACAACAACGCATAGCTGTTAGGTAGTAGTGGCGGCAAGCGCACAAAATCAGCTTTGTAACAGTTTTCGAAATTTAATATTTTGCATTTTACCTGCTCATATTCCCATGTCAGCACGTCCCTTGAGCGCGCACTACACCCACACACACACACATGCACGAGTACGTGTAAACATGTCTGCATTAAATATTCGCTTGTCATATTAGTTGGCAATATTGAATAACGACGATTCTTTTTGCATTGCCGAAAACTGACAAAATGCCTTCAAAATAAATTGAACATAGCACACACACACACACACACAAACATGCATGTGCGAGCTCCTACAACAAAAACCGCGTCAATCCCAACACGCACGCCCGAGCAGCTCGTTAGAATGCTGTAGCGTTTTCGTAATTTCGTTTTCTAGTCAAGGCCCATTGCATGCGCACAATGGCGCACACACACACATGCATGCATACGCGCTCTCAGACACGCTCACTAGCATTCACTGACTTGTGTCGGCGTGGCGAATAAGTGAAGCGGCAAAGCAGTCAGCACCTTTTTGGGTCGGCCGCACACCAAACACACCGAAGATTTCCTGAATTTCCTAGATTTTCCACATTTTCCGCATTCTTCGCCGGATTTCGGCTTCTAAATAGAACTGCAATGCACCGACAAAGCGCCTGTTGTGAATTCCTAAATAGGCGGCGCTTTTAAACGCCTGCAAAGATGTGCAAAGGCGCTCACAAGCACACACACTCACACATATTTGCCTAGTTGCCACTCCTCCCTCACGCTCGTTCTTCTCCTTCCGTGCTGTTGATGATGACTTGTCTGCTCAAGGCGTTTGGCTGAGCTGAGACTGCTTACGGTTGCTATTTACATGACACACACACACGAATACATGTATGCTTGTGTTGTTATTGTTGTAATTTATGTAGCAGCAACACATTTTCTCGTCATTTTAACAAGTCTTACACAAATAACTATCAGCATACCTGACAACAAGCAAGCAGTAATAACTACAAGTTCTGCTTAGAGTGGGTGCATGGCGTATACGTAACGGCAGGCCGGCCATACAATGGCTTGTGCATAAATTTCTACATGTGCGTATATGTGCGTGTAGGACAATTTTCGCACAATCATGCAGCCAAGAAACTTAGTTAGCAAATATCACTTTGCTATGTCAGCTTGAAGCGCAAATAATTCAAAATCGCATGGAAATTATTTTCTCCAGCACAACAATGAAAGCAACACAAACAAGGCATCACTACTACATAGCTACTCTGTTTATATGTAGTGCTACTCTGAATGACGGAGTTAGTTGTTAACAAATTCTTACTGCAAGGCGAACGAGTCTTTGCGTGCCTGGCTGACTGGCTCGGCAATGGAAATGCCAAGTGCCATAACTCAATATATTGTATAACACATATACATACAAATACTTGTGTTCGCAAATCTTAACTGTGTCTTCAGTGTACCGTTGGCTACTGCTAATCCCTCTGTGGCATTACGTATTTGCATGATAGCGCAAATTTCATCTGGATTTATGGTTAATTTTTCGAATATGTATTACATCTACATACATATATATATTATTACCTCGTTGTGTTGATTTATGCGCAAAATTATTAAATTGTGGTCAAGAAATGAACAAAAATTTAATTAAGTCAGCAAATTAATTGCAAACTGTTAAATAAGTGCAATAAATTAATTTTGATTATATAAACTGCTTTCAGCACATTTTACTAAGCAAAGAGGTATTGTTCCGTGATGATTTTAAATCTTTAATTTACAAGCGAGTGAAAGAGAAATTAGTTAAATATCACAAAATAACATTATTTTGGAAAAGTACCATAATTGCTCTGCGTATGGAATATGAAGCTTTACCATTTATGGTGGTTTAGATCACATATTATATTATTTAATGAAGGGAAATATGTTTGCTGTTTGGTTGAAAGGATACTTGACCGTAAGTGGCCGCTATCAGTTCCTTACTAAGCTTATTGCGATCCCAGATGAGTCCCAACCAAAAGATAATAATTTAAAGATTCCTCATACTCATCACATGCTATTTTTTTTTTATCAACAATAAATTGTTTATTTTTCCCTCAATGTCAACCGTGTCCAATAAAACGCACTTATGCCAAGGCTTATTCTTCCAGTCAAAATAATAATTTTTCTATATGGTCGTGGAGACCGTCTTATAATCGGTTTTCATCTCCTCAATGTGTCAAAACGCCGTCCACATCGTTGAGTTTTTGTGTATGCTGAATAGCCAGATGTAGCACGGCGCCAAAGAAGATGAAAACTGTGGATGTGGCACAATTAGGGTCGAGTTTTTGGCAAAACATTCACAAAGAACCAATGCGATATGTCCGTGTACATTCGAGTTTTCGCCCACAATCACGGCCGTTTCCAACAAATGTCTTGACAGCAATTTTAATTTTTCGGGCCGACGGAAGGAATTAATAGTGCACCATACCACGATGATCACCTCACATTACTTTCTGATCACAATTATGCACTCCATTGATACTAGACTTCATAGCTCCTAAAGGCAGGATATCGGGATTGAGTTATAGGACCTACAAACAGCTAAATATTTGAGAAGTACTTATTCCTAATCTACTTTGCCAGTAAAATAAAATTAAATAATAATTATATTTATATTGAAAACAATTCTGGAGTTCCCACACATTGTCAGTTATGTATCCATGAGATGTGGTGCTATTTAAATTTATTCTTGTGGATTAAACCTCTCTATCAATATATTTAGAACAATTGGTATAACATACTGCCCTTGGTAATATCTCCTACATGATTGAACGTTTTTTTTTTTGCTTGAAAATTACGATAATAAAATATCAGATACAACTGCCATCAGTTGTATTGGGACCTTTCCCTATTTAATTTGCACGCGTTCAGTTGAGTTTCAAATTTCAATATAATATTATAATATATATTAATCAAAAGAATTTCGAAGCATCAATTGAAATTTTCACTGCATAATCATCGTTGGATCGTCTCTGGATACCAAAGTTTAATGGGAAATATTTTTTTGTCACTCCGCTGGAAATTATATCAAACATGATCGCAAGTAGAAACATTCTAATTAAATTGCAAACAATGGAACTCCTTAAGGTCTAGGTGCGCCGTGAGACATCCGTCCCTACAAACTAATTTCTAATTGAAATCTTTTTTTCATCGAAATATTATTTTTTTTAAGAATATAGGAAAATCTGTTATTTTGCATCTAAAAAGCCGTATTTAAATAAATTTTAATCCGAGATAAACATTTGTAATATACCAAGCCTTAAAGTCAGCATGAAGACCATAGTGAGTAGGAAGTTTTTCAATTCAAACATAAGTGGTAGCATTGCACAGGTTGTTGCTTTCAATATTTGCTTCCAACAGTTGATCATACCATTCGGCAATCTTTCTAAATGGATGATTTTATGATTCTGCTGGTCTACTCTGTCTCTAATCGTTATTTTAGAGATTTAGCTGGATTTCCTAACCGTGAATAGAGTTTTTTATGCCTTGAATCTATATTTAAGTCTATACATATTTTGCCACAACTTAATCGAAATCCTATGAGGTCGGAGGTATTGCATATGGAAAAGCAAAATTTAAAAAAAAAAATATTTTTAAGAAATTATCATTTCGATTCCACTTCCATACATTTCTGTTGCTTTGAAAGCGAACAGAGCAACTGTTAAGTAATTATGATTAATTAATAACACAATCCTATTGTAGGCAGTATTTTAGCTGTTATTAGTTATTCACTAATTCACAAAACTAACTAGGCAACAAAATTCTAAATTTGTGATTAATATGCATTAGAATCTTTAATACCCGGTTGACCTCAGAAATGAAAATGTGAAATGACGTAATAGAAATTTGCCTTATTTTATGCTTGTTATTACAGTCATACAAAAATAATTTTCTATAATCAAACTCCAAATTAAAACATTTTAATTGAAAATAGATATAAGAAAAGTGTTTTTGTTTTGCAAAACCAAGTTTACTAAAGCACGCACATCACCATTCGAAAACTATAATTCTTTAACCCCACGCATTTGCCTCAATAAAATATGCAAATAATACTAAAAATTCACTTATATACGGCCGCTCGAAAACTCAATGAACTTCATTGCGCATATTAAATGTGCGTTTAAGGCCGGCAGTTACCGATTTTCGTACGTGAAAGCATTAACGAATCAATAGACAGATGTATAAGTAGGAACATATGCATTTATGTATATATATAATATAAATACATATTTTTGTGCTATAATGCGCCAGTTGATAAGCGGGTTTTATTATTTTTAATATTTCATTAAACCGCTTCGATTGAATGCGCCGCAAGGCGTGTCTGCGCTGAGTGTGGCAAGTCGTAACATCAAACGCCAGCACCACAGCTGCATATAACTGTAATAAAATCAGCGTTTAGATATCTTCAAAAAGTGTGTGTTAAGAGTATATTATTTGCACTTAAGCTTATAAGAGCACATGTGCGAGTGAAAGCTCAAGAGCCATGCAAGAAAAAGCAGGGCGCGAGTTTTGAAATAATTTCGAAAAAAAAAATAAAACTAAAATAAAGCAAATATGGAGAATGGGCAGAGTTAATTAGTGACTTTCAGTAAAGAAAATATGTTTATAATAATAAATATAAAATATATATACATATATATTATTTTAATAATTTATTATCAATATTGTCCAGGTAGGAAATGCAACTTTAGCAAAAGGTATTTCAAATTTTTAATTTTATTTTATAAAAGCATCACTTTACAACAAAATAAATATTTTTTTAACAATCTGTTGCTCAGAAAAATGCCGCTATTTTCAAAGGCATTAATTAAATCGTTAAATTTTCTCAAAAGAGCTGTTCAGTTGGGTTTTAATACAAATCTAACCATGTCACAGTACAGTAATAGTTATCAGAGGGACGCTTTTGAAAATCGCAGAATCTTTTTCATTCTCTCCAACTAATTTCAATAGCTTTTTGTAATAGCGTTCGCATCGGCAGATCAAAATAACACTCTACTATATTTTTGCCATGAAACAAATCTGAAATAAATAAAACAATTTTCAGTCAGTTGAAAACACCCATTTCCAGTTATCTTTTGAATGGAATATCACCAAAAGGCATAATAAAAGTGCAAAGAAGAATCACCCTCACCAAAATTGCATCTACTCTTCTAAAAAAAAGACTTGGCAATAACCTAACGTAGAGAATGTGTGCCGTATTCTAGTTTTAAACTTAGTACTTTGACACCTAAGAAGTTATTCGAGAGAAAACTTTTTCCTACTAGACCAACACATACCATACAGCAGAATAACCATAAGCACATCCAAATAAGAATAATACAGAATTCAGCAAACATATCCAACAAAATAATCACAACCGAAAACAAATGAATTTCGAGTGAAAGTAGAAGGTCATTTGGACAATTCTAAGCAAATTCGCAAACACACACACTCATACTTGGTAAGCCTTCCACACGTACGCCCAGGGTCTGGCATTGAGCAATTTTAAAACTCATAAACTTTTATGCGCCATATTGTGTCATTTGCCGTTATAAAAAAATTACATTCTATAGAAATGGAAAATGGCAAATAAGAGGCGAGAAAGGGATTGGAAATTTGAGCACAGTAAGCAAATCCACTGCGAAGTTGTGTGTCTACTGTTCAAGCTTATAAAATTGCCAGAAAAATATGCCGAGAAAGAGGCAGCAAATGGAAGAGATTACACCCTGCATTTTGAAGATAATCAAATTTTACGATTTTGTTGCCAAAAACAAAGGAAATACAAAGGAAGCGCTTAATGATACATACTGTATGCTGCATTCCACGCATACTTCTATGGCTTGCATAAGTGTATGTGTTCGCATAAATGTACGCCATTTGGCCATAAAAGCGAAATAACAGTGAAAACTTTTCACACGTGCGTTGACAGATTTTAACCAAAAGCAAGCGATGCGCATCCTTTCACCTGCCTTTGGTGCCTGGGTGCCGCGTACTGCGCATATCGGGCCGTGTATGCGTGCGATAGTGAAAAAGCCTACGCTTTCGAGACAGGTGCCACATGAGTGAAATGCTGGCGCTAAAAGCACGTAGCTGGTGGCACGCTTACTTGCCACTTGCAACCACGCACCTCGTCACCGCGGTTTTGAGTTCAGCAGTAAAAACAAAATTTCGAGATTTTTGTGACATAAAATGTTAGTAAAGAAATATTTTGTATTTACTTATTATTTAGTGTGTGGCAATAGCGTAGTTCAGTTTATTTGGTGCAAAGCTATCTCGTACCTGTATATATAAGAGCAAGTGAATAGTTACTATTAAAAATAAAAATTCTTTCCAAGATAAAAAAGTCCTATTTCGAGTTATCTCATTTATGGGATATCACCAAAGCGCACACTAAGAGTACCAGCTGGAATTAACCTCATTAAAAAAGGCCCAAGGTGGACAATTTATTCTGAGAGTAAGAAAAAATGCTCGAGAGCGTTCAACTCATCAGCATTCAAGTCTCCACCAACCGAAGAATTTAATGCCATTTTAGGTTTTTTAATAAACAAGCGCCTTTACATTCCTAAAACCTTCATACTCGACGTTTTGAATCATAGAGCCGCCGAACCAAACGGTAGTGGCTATTCTCTGCACCTACGAGGGTGTTCTGGGTGGGTTGAAGCCGTTAGAAGCGAAGTCCAGTGAGCTTCTTTACGGTAAGTACGGTAAGCTTGTGGGAAAGATTGGTGGGAGGACGTATTGTCAGGAACTCCCTATCAACTTCAGTTTAAGATTTCCTAAATATAGTAGCGTTTCCAAGTCGTGCTTGCTGCTATTAAGTTAACGGTAGACTTATTTCTCCAGAGTGTAGCTTTTTCAGAAAAGTGCCTATCTGATATCGGGCAGCGATACAAGCCTTAAGCTCACTAACCGTGCGTTAAAAGTTGATTAAAGAATGCCTAACCTCGTTATCATTAGCTTCGAATCACTTTATGATAAAACAAGTATGGATGCCAGACATAGCTGGATCACAGGTAATTGTAAAGCGTACGAGCTAGCAAGGAAGCTAGCAATCATTACAACGGGAAAAGGTTGGAGCTCTACTGAGCTCACGCGCTCTTACCAGCTGCAGAAGCTGGAGCATGGAAATCATAATACTTCCGTCTTGATTGTCCTTTATATAAAATTTCTTACTTTTTTCGAGTCATTAAAAGAAGCTAAAATAATATATTAAAGAATACCAAACTATAAATTTCGTAGTATTAAAAAAAATGCAGAAATACTTTTCTTAAAAACAATGAAAATGCGATTCACACTGCTGTAACCTGAATGCTTCAGTGCTTCATCTTCAACATCTGCATTAAAAATTAATCAAAAGTGGGTCTTAGTAACTAATGAAGTCGTTTACTGTACCAACTAACTAATGGAAGACTTTTATTTTTTAGTACATACTTACATACTGCACTAAATATTTAATTTATTGGAAAATTAATTGGCAACATAAAAATTTACTTGAAGTTACGAAAACGGTAAAGGTCTCATAGTGTCGGCATATAATTATTTTCGCTGTTGAAAAGCATGTAAATCTTCCATACAACAAGATTGTCGGCATACCGCTGATAACAATCGCTCTATATCATAAACTTAAGATGCTGAAATTTCATTAAAAAAAATACAAAAAGGCGAAAAAACAATTTCGAAACAACAGCCTTCGAAAACTTTACTGTTACACACATAACCCTTGGCAGCCGACTCCAAACAGAGTAGTTGGGATGCCCTGCGGAGGCTGCGTTCATGAACCGACAAACACTTGAGTGTAATGTTGCAGCTGCTTTCGCGCAAAAACTGCCGAAATTTCAATTTTTAAACATTGAAAGTGCTGCGAACAAAAACACAGTTATTTTTTCGCCCAACTCATCACTCATTCAAGCCTCCGTTTCAACCTGCAATTCGCACATCCCATAAAAAGCCCGCGGGCATATTGCCAAAAAAAAACACGAAAAATTAAAAACGTTAAAAGATGTGAGTGCAGTGTGTTGTTCTTGTTGCTTTTTTTTCGCCAACAAACAACAGCTCTTTAACCAGCAACAACTGGGATGCTACCTGCCTTGACGATGGCGATAAGAGGCGCAGTAAAAGGAATTATTTTAAAACGAAGTTCGCACAGCTTCCACAAAGAGCTCGCCTGCAGCTGCGAGATACTCCATATATTTGTGTATGTTTTTATATTTATTTGTATAAGTGTGTATGTGTAGATATGGAGCGTACTCACCCGAAAATGTCCAGTAGCCACAAGTAGTTGCTGCGTCTGCGGCTTAAAGTCTTTCCAATACACGCACATTTACAGCACCAAAAAACGTTGGGGCAGCATAGAAGGTCGCACTTACGAGTGGAAAGCGCAGTGTCCGTAAGCCCAAGCATCACAGTGAGCTACGGTAAACAAACACGCACTCAGGTAGTCTGGTATATAGTTTGGTAAATGGTGTGTCTCAAAGTGTTTGTTTGTCTACACGCCGAAACGTATTTATTTAAATAAAATTCACTTAATTCCACGTCAAACAATAATTTTCAACACATTGGAGACATTTTTTATGGGTTTGGAATTATATACAACCAGTACTGTTCGAGAAAACGGATGGGAAAAAATCCATGAACAGTCATAATTACTGACTGATCGATGAACTACATATTTTTGCATTTCTAACCAAAAATTTCGTGTTCAGAATCATAACGAATGTTGGGAAAGGCTTACGGTGATTTAGTTTTATCAAAAACACAAACCAAAAACCGGTTTTTGCTTGACTCTTCCCGATAAAGTTGAATTATTTTCAATAAGAGTACCGTAAACAGGTCACTTTGAACATGCGCGATCGTGCGAATCCATATCCCACATTCGTGAAGGGCATTATACTGCCGATGAAGAGCAGTTTCTTTAAGTGAAGTGAAACTAACTTCACTTTTTTCCTTGTATTCGCGATAACTTGCGAACATAAACAGCGAGAGTACGCTTTCTTAGAGTAGAGAGAGGCTCGTTAGCCGAGGTGTGGAGCCTTAATCCGCTGTGTCTAATCCACTGCTAAATGTAGACATTCTCAGGGAACCTCAGGATTACATATGACTTCGTCGGAGTGACAAGACTTCTTTGTGGTATGAGTAGACCACCGCCTAATCTGTTGCGAACTTCCCAATTTATACAAATTTAAAATGAGCGCAGCGAGGTTTGCCTCGCAAAGTTATCACTTACTGTGGTTTCGAGCCTTTAGTTTATGCTTAAGAAACGAGGATATCTAAAACACAGTGCTTAGGGCTTTCAATGTATACTTGTGAAACTGATTGTAAGGCGTACAGCTGCAATGAACTTTATAGAGTCTGCTTCTATAGCCATTCTGCTCACTAAGTATTTTAGACAGAAAGAAATTCAAATCTCTCTTTAATCTTTCAATTCATGTATGGGTGCCGGTATTAGTCTGTGAATCCACCTTTTTTCGGATGAAGTTTTCCACCGTTGATGACTGTTGGGTCTCCTCCAATTTTTGGTTCTTGTAGGTGGTACTGATGAAAAATACGCTACCTCATATTCTTGTGTATCAAAGGGTCAAAAGTCCATGATTTAAACTGTTCCTTTTAGAGAGAGAGAGAGAGAGAGAGAGAGAGAGAGAGAGAGATATGTACATCCTTCAAATTAAGTTTTCTATAATGTCTAGTCCGAACAAAAAACTTTCTAATCATCTATGATATCCTAAGTACTACCTAAAACTTGTATGTGGATCCGTTCACATGTACATATATATTACACTTAAATTGTTGGCAATACTTTAGTCATTAAATTTATGCAAACCCCATTCCGCGCATGGTGCCTCGCCTCCGTGCCACTTGTCGATAAGCTGATGCCACAGCTGTGCTTAGATAACATTTTTATTGCGTTAATTATGTTGATAGAGAAGAGGTCAACCATCAAAATGTGGCAACAACAAAAGGCATGCTCTGCAAATGTTGAGGTTAACATTGACTAAGCGCCACCAAATGAACAACAGCCGCCATCAATTGAGATAAAAACCAAACAATTTGCGGCCAACCAGCCAGACTGAGTGCGGACGAACTGAGAATGACGAAAGGGTAGTGGCGGCAGGTAGGTTAAAGCACAAAAAACACCGTTGCGCCCAAATCACTACACAGCGCGCTGTTATTGGCTACGAGCGATGCTGCAAAGTGCTTAGCGCCAGAATGACTTTCGCCTCTGAATGCGGCACTAAAAAATAAATAAGAGCAGAGATGCTACAGACAAGCAAGAAAAGGTGCGCCAACCAGCTGCGAGTCCAACACTAACGATAAAGAAGCTATGCGCCACTTTCAGCTGCAGCGATTAACCGTTATCACGGCAAAAGTTTTATTTCGCTCATTTCACCAAAGAAAAAATGGGTTATTTCCAGCTGATTGCGCGCGACAGGTGTGCACGGCGAGCGAAGCAGAAAAGAGTTGTTTACAAACTGTAGAGAATTGAATGAGCAAAAACAACAAAAAAAAACCGGGATAAATGTGCCGCGTTGCAGCTAAAGATCGTATTGATGCGCTCGAAGGCTGGCCGCAAACATGCTGATGAAACAACGGCAACTTAAAGCACGCAGAAGTGTTGCGGATGAGAGAAGGCAGACAAAGTAAACGAAAATACTTTCAATAAACTCACACACAAACACACACACACATGCATGTTTATTACACAACCTTTGCCTGGCTTGTTTGCGCACCGTTTGTTTGCTATTTTTACTTAATGAAATTTTAATTTCTACACCACATTTGTTCGTTGTTGTTGTTGTTGTGTGTGCAAACATTTTTTTTGAGCACACCAGATGGATTTAATTAAAAATCAAATACACGCATTTGTATTGGCCCACCCAGCATGTTTGCAAAAAAGAAAAGGCGCCGACAACAAAAACACCAAATAAAATGGCTGAAAGAAAATTAAAATGGCATGGAAATGTATTTTAAATAAAATTCACTCAATTGTGGCAAAATCCCACACACATGCACATACAACAAATACTACAAATGCAAATGCAAACGCACACACACACACACAAGGGTGCTACGGCAGCATTCTAAATGGCGCGCTGAGCGTGAGCTGGTGGTTTTTAATTGAATTTGCGTAAAGAAAGGTCGGACTGAGCTATTATTTACGTCTAACAACAGCTTCCCTGTGTGTGCACGAAATTAAATTTGCTACGAAATGGCTGCACACACACACGCACACAACGCAGTTGCATGCTTGATTTATTTGCTTATTCGTTTTTAATTGTTTGCCTTGTTTAAGGTGAGCGTTTTAATTGAAATTTACCCTTTCATGTCAACGATTTCCATGTGATTTTCTAAAGCTCAGCTCGAATTTCGTTTGCGTATTGCTTTTGTGCGTCAGCCGAGTCGTTAGTGGCAGGCAGCAAGTGCACAGTTATTCAAAAATGCACTAACAAGCAAGTTAACAAAAACAAACAACTTTAAATTTAATTTTTTAGGAATGGTGTTTCTTTAGAACTTTCAAAAATAGTGGATTCTGGGGCTTGTCTTTATATTTCCCCACCAGTTCTGGCTGTCTGGGCAACTTATCGATTCAGTAGAGTAAGCTGGTGTAAAAATATGTTTATCTGCACTCGTTAAAGATCATTTGGTACTTACTTGATAGAAGAAGTTCTCTCTCTATGAAGACCGTACACTTTTTAATACATATGATAACTATAATGGACTTATACAGGGTGTGCTATCATTTTTATTGGTATATAAAAACTGAAGGGCTAATTAACAAGAAACAAGGTTAGCTTCGTTTAAGCCGATCTATAATAAATAAAGAAAGTTCATGTAAACACTTAATTTTGATTATTCAGTTTGTATGGCAGCTATATGCTATAGTAAGCCGGTCGAGACAATTCGTTCGGAGATTGTGCAGTTTTCTGAGACAATAATTATCCAAATTTCGTGTAGATGTTTTGTTAAATGAAAATTTGTACTTACAAAAACATGATTTCGATATTTTAGTATGTATAGTTGTCCATACTAGATCAAAGCTTGATTCCGATAGTTAAATTTGTATTGCAGCGGTGCTTAGACACTTATATATGTGAGTTGACCGATATTGACGGATCCAAGAAATAAGCAGCTTCTTATCAAAACTGAGGACCCAGCTCACATATATTCAGACAGCTAAATTTGCTCTAGCAGCAGCGTTTTCTATTGCCATTCCATTGAAGTTTCGAACAGTTTGCCAATGACATAGGATAGAATGTTTTTTCATAAGTTACATTGACAACTATGGTTCAGGGAATTTTGTTACTGAAACTAAATAGTTTTCTTCGCAATTTGACATGGCCTGTCTAGATTCAAGTTTTTGCGAGAAGACATGATACAACCTTCATATAGTATGTAAATTACAGCTTGTGCAAGAACTGAATCCGCTCTTGGGCTCATAAAAATTTCCAAGAAGATTGAGTTTATGGTTCAATGGGTATGTAAACAAGCAAAATCGCCGAAATCGAATTGGAATGAAGAGCAACTTGAAGAGATTCAAGATCTACCATTTTTTCCTGAAAAAATAACGGTTTATTGCATGGCCGTGGGAATCATCGGTACATATTTCTTCTAAAATGGTGCCGGTGAGAACGTAACCGTCAATGGCGACCGAAATCGCGCTATGATAACCGCCTACTTGATGCATGAAATTGAAGCTCGTGATCACGGCGACATTTAGTTTCAACAAAGTGGCCCCACCTACCATTCATAACTTCAATGAATTTATTTATTGAGAGAACACTTCGGTGAGTAGCTAATTTCACGTTTTGAGTCGGTAGATTGGCCACCAAGACCGTGTGATATCACACCGTTCGCCAGTTACCTGACTCAATGGATACGCCATCTGAGGCTTGTTCCGGCCAACATTTGAAAGAGATAATCTTCAAAAAATTAATGCCAAAGAATGTTCTTTCGATGATAAGCATTCGCCATTAAATTTTAAGTTTCGGTGTTTGTTCTTTAAAGGAGTATGTTTTACCCTATGTTCATTACAACATACTGTATGAGAAAGAGTTCACATTTCAATATGAAAGTGTTTTCCACAGCTATAGTCCTATGGGAAAGTTAGAGCTCCGCAGAGGCTTTGTGATCCTTGCTTACCGAAGCTTAGGTATAATGTGTATTCAACCATACGAATATCTTGCATCGTGCAGCAAAATCCTCAAAGTTTTGGCTTCTAAAGACAAAGCGACAGATCTAAGAAAGAGAGTTAACCGCAAAAACTAAGCGTTATCCAACTAATTTAATTTATAAATTTTTCGTAATCTCAAGCCGAAGGCTCTTATAAACAGGATAAAGCAGGATTATGCATTCCAATGCACTACCAGACAGTAAAAGTAGAGAGAAATGTTTTTATAAATAAATTTATTCATGTGAGCATACGCGGCGATATCTTGCAAATCCATATCACATTTTACACTGTCTTCACGCTCTTTGATGCGCCTCGTCGCGCCACACTTTAGCCGCTAATCCACTCACTCGAGCTAAACACACAGCCACATTACACCGCGTATGTATGTAGATGCTTATGTGTGAGTATTATTCATTCTAATTATGTCACATTTCATTTGCTTTCAACACAGCTGCTACCCAAATGCCACAGCTAAATCCAATTGCCGCTGCCGCGATGCGAACATGCTGCGCATATTTATCAAGGCTATAAGCAAGCGCGACACCCAAGCGAACGCCAGGCGAAGCAAAACGAGCGCGTAAAAGAGAAATTCAAATAAAAACGCATAAAATTTTTTTAATCATGCAATAACGACGGCTTTGACAAACGCATATAAATGCGAGGCATATGCAAAGAATGGCACAGGTTATGTGATAAAACGCTACAAAAACAATAAGAACACAACAACAAGCGCTGAGAAAGAAACGGATGTGGCGACACGGCGGCACAGCTGTTGCTGTTGGCACATTTTTCTCCGTTTTTGTTTCGCATTCATGCGACACACGCTTTGCCACCGCCAACCTACAGGCTTTGTTTGTTGTTATTGCAGGCACCGCTTTTGCCTTTGCGGCTCTTGATGTTGCTGTTTGTGTTGCGAATTTTCGCTGATTAACCGAGCAACAGAAACAACGTCGCCGCTCTTGTTGCGCGCCTCTGCAGTGGCAATTTTGTACGCAAATACCTGAGGGTGTTGGTTTGGGCGTGGATGAAGTCAAATGTACAATGGCGGAACCGAAGGGATGGTAGTGGAATACCGTGGCTCCTGCTTCGAAAGGCAGTATGTAACGAGAAGAAGTACTAGCTCGCAAGCGTGGTAGTTTGAAATATTTTTCTCCGAATATACAAACAATAAGTATTCCATTGAAAGCAAAAATAACTGTTGTTTGATTTCATTTCTGAACGAATTCGGAATTTCATCTAATACGGAAGAAATTAAATCCACTGGAATAACCCAAAATCAGATCTATAAATGCTAAATTTTAAATTATAAAGATAATCCCATTTTAGATTAGAAAAAGTATTGTTTTCAATTCCAATGATTTCAGTCTTAGAATGAGATATCACTTTAAAATATTGAAAAAAGTTCGAAAGTTTCTCTTTTCCAAAAACCAATTTTTCTGTGTTGACAAATATTAAATCTATATTTATAGTGCTTTTTCAAAGTCAAAATTTGTAGTTCGGGTCCTATTAAGGCCGTCGGTCGGATACACTAGTCTTTCGCAAATCATTTGGTCACTTTTATAAGGAAGGAGATCTACATTTTACAATTTCAAATCCGGAATGTAACGAAATTAGAACCAACCAAGCCAAAAGTGAAGGTCGCTTATTCGATATGATATTCTGGCATGAAGATAGGTAGGTGGGATGTGTGTGGACATTTTCTATAAGGACGCAAAAGACTCCGCTGAGGGCTGCATTCTTGTAGTAGTTGATATCCATGCTGGTCTCAACCCATTCTCTAAACTCAACAAAATTTATTCTCTTTGACGCTACTCGCACGAAAATACTTCTTTCTAAAACTCAAGCGCTTCTACTAACTTTAAACGACAAGGCTGTCCTTGTAAAACTTTATAATATGAGTTTGTAATCAGGAAGCTGAGAGCTGTGCAATCGATACGGCGCCATTTCTGACAATTTTCTCCAACTATTGTGTATTCTGTGAAAAGCGACCCTCGAAACACTGCAGCAATCAACATGCATTTGAAGTGTCTTTAGAAATAGCAAAGTCTTCAAATAAAAGGGCAACTTATACTAAGCACCAAGTAGAGGAGGGACCAAGGAAACAAAGCGACTGACATGTGAAGAAGAATACTGCGAACAGCAAATATATTACAACAACAACAAGCATCAGCATACAATTTGTGCAGAACAAAGGAGCCAACATTAGCCGACATCCGTTTTCCGCTTCCGCTCACGACTCAACGCGTCTTACCGACCCACCGCCACGACGAATAAGCTGAGCATATTTCAGAGCTATCAAACGGTTTGCTTATGCAACTCAACTCTTTGAAATATTTTACTTTGCTGCTTAAAAATGTTGCTGTAAAATTTTATTATTTCCAACAAAGCAGATAACATAAAAGCGCGAAAAAGTTGAATGGGGGCAAAGGAATGTAAAAATTCGCCGAAGCTGTTGTTACTCAAAGGTTTTACTCGCATTTAAGCATGTTCGAGCTATTGCTGTTGTTATTGTAGTTGTTGGCATTACTAAGATGTTTGTTGCTGCCATTATTTTTGCCTTCTCAGTTGTTGGCGCTGTTATTGCTTATGATTGCGAGCGATGCCGTTACACAGGTGATGCTAAAGAGCAGATAATACCCACTTTGAATGATGCGCGCGGCGAGCGATACGAGCATATTGCTGCAGGATATTAAATTCGATGATGGCGAAAGCATAAAAGAATGGCGAATGCACAGGTAAAAGGCGTAGGAGGAGCAGTCGGAGTGTGATGTACATCAGCATACATAAAGCGTGTAAGAGTGTGCGGGTCGAGCGCTCGTTGCGGAGATGAGCTGTGCAAATGAGTTGGATATTTTATTTTTTATTACAAGCAATTTAAAATCCCGAAATTTATTAGCATACGGTGCGCTTTTGTGTGTAAAAATTCATTTGGAAAATTCAACAGCGCAAAGAAAATGTAATGAATGACGTAATCTTGGCTGTTAACAGCAGCATTCACGGCGATTAAATGGGAAATATTTCACATGTACGAAATTTAATGACGAAATACAGAAAAATGAAACGGAAAAATTTATATTACATGCAGTTGTGCATAATTCATGGTTGCATACAAATATTTTTTATGGAAACTATAAAACAAAATATCCTTGAAAAAATTTCAAAAAATATTAAAAGGTTAGACCACACTAGTATTTTCAAAATATTTAATTTTTTGGCTTAAATAAATAATTTTTTATACAAGTTGGAACTAAAAATATCCTTGACAAATTATTTAGAAATATTTAAGTTTTAGGCCACCCCAGTACTTTCGAAAGGGTTAAATTTTTTTGTTTAAATAAATAATATTTTATACAAGTTGTAAATTAAAATATTCTGGATTTTTTTTTTTCAAATTTTAATCCACCTTAGTATTTTCGGAAAATTTGTTGGCTTAAATAAAAATATATATCCCTGAAAAATTTCAAAAAATATTAAAAGGTTAGACCACACTAGTATTTTCAAAATTTTTGATTTTTGGCTTAAATAAATAATTTTCTATACAAGTGTTTACTAAAAATATCCTTGAAAAATTAAAAAAAATATATATTGAAAGGTTAGACCACCTAAGAATTTCCGCCATTTTGCCCAAAATTTATGAAACTTAAAAGCATGCGCACTTTACTAGCAAGCCCAATGTATGTTCAGACCATCTTTCTAATTTTTTTCCACCTGAAACCAGTTCTTTGAATCGCCGCCGTCGATTCGCTCTTCACAAAAGTGATGGGTGCAGAAGCCGCCATTTTGTGTTAAACTGTCAATATAATTTCTTTTGATCATTCAAATATATGCTCAATTTAGAGATATTCGGTTAATTTTTCCTTATTCCAAAAATAATTTTCCAAATCTAAATATTTTTAGGCTCTGGACAGCCTAAACCCTCAATATTTCAGTAGCAAGTTCACTGGCATGCCGACCAGATCACCGAAAAGTACTTTCGAAAAAGCTACTTACACGCAAACTACCTGCACAACCCCAATTCTGTGCAAATTTTCGTAATTTTCTACAATATTTATATAACCGAAATTACATGTCTATACGAGTACAAAAAATTTATATGTGTGTGTGCACACTTCCGCTTACAAACGCGATTTTATTTTGCACCGCCAACACTTTTGCATGCAGCCAACTGCAATTGCTTTTAGGCCACACACACATGCGCATACCATATATGCTCATACTTGTATATTTTAAAGCATAAGTACAGTGCGGTGCGCAGCAGTGGCAGCTCATTGACAGCTCTTCACCAGCAAGTAACCGTAAGCCTAACCTCGGTGATAAACTCGCAACCCAGCACACAAACACTACTACACATTACCTTACTATACCTTTGCTCACAGGTGTATACACATACACACATACAATGTTTGGGCGAGTGAAGTGAGCATGCAACCGGCTGCTGCTTGCCACTCTTCGTGTGTCTCGACAAACGGCATGGCACTTTACGCTGCCGCAGACATGCTGCGAAATGCAAACTTTCCCACAAATGCTCACATGTTAAAACTCGGATGTGGGTGTGTGTGTGTCTACTAGAGTGCAAAAAAATATATTACCCAACAAAGTTTTACTAGCTAACATCGCAACTGCGGTTAGAGTAACTATCAGCACCATTATACAAATACATATGCATGTGTCGCGTGTCAGTGTTTGTATGAGTGTATATGTGTGTGTGTGTGATAGCTAAGTTACTGTTGCAGCACTCGCATTTCATGGTTATGTGCCATTGTTCAACACTGCACCGTATTTTTATGCTTGCTTTCATTTCATTTTATTTTATTTATTTTTACCTTTTTGATCATTTTGTTTCGGGCAACTTTGTATTTTGTTAATATTTACAGTGTGGAAATATCCGCAAGCACGCATAAATACATAATGCCATATGAAACGTTGCTAAAATCCTCATAGAAAATGTACCTAAATCGAGCCTTCTGTTAGTGAGAAGACATAGAAAACTTATACCAGAGTTGGGTGCCATTTTAACCTAAACTTTAACCTAAACTATAACCTGAACTGTGACCTGAACTTTAACCTAAACTTTCACCTAAACTTAACTCCTTCCAAATGCTATTCCTTTCGAAAAATTTTTGTAGAAGTTCCTTGATCAACGGTCCTACAAGATTCGGTTAGCCCTCATACCTTTTATACTAAGCATTAAATACTTGCTTCCGCTCAAGATAAGACTTTTTTCTCCACCGTTTTCAAATTTAGTATTTTCAAACCTAACAAAATGCTATGTATTAATGTTCTTTCTTCGCGCTCCACTTTTTAATTTTGCGGCCTTACTTTCTTCTCTCCCAAAAACCACAATAAACCTTCACAAGCGGTTTGATATTTTACTAGAGTTTCCTACTTATTATTTTCTATATTTTAAAATCTAGATTTTAAACATGCCCCAGATCTAAAGATGTTGCTCACAAAACGCACTTCATTCTAAAATTTATTCTGCAGATATCTCTAACAACTTAGTGAGTAGGAAATTAGTATTGTTGAGAGAATCTAGTGTACTTCTAATATTACAATTCTGCCAATATGGCCAATATAGTCTAATGCTTTCATCGCGATTCCTCTTCTGGCAGCATTTTCATCTAGTATGTGCTATTTAATGGTTAGCCTAACAGTATACTGCACTAAATGGATAAGTTGATTACGGTAGGATCCCCTGTTCACCTGGCTAGGTGAAAGTGTCACATCGAAAGTATCTCAGCCTTAATCCCGCAATGGAGGAACAATCACTTATAAAATCGTGAGATAAATGTACCTTATTTTGGCCCAAAAAACTTTTACATTGAGGATCTGATAAGGATTTTCAACATAGCACATGGATTTTGGAATACTTTACTCATTTATTTCTTATGTAGCCACTATGGTTTGAGTATATTCAACAATTCTTTGTCAAAAGATCCGAATTAAAGTATGCGGGTAACGAGCAAAGCGTAGTTCTAAACCTTTTAACTGGTTCTAGTGTGAGCTACTATTAGAGACTGGAACCATTTCTCTTTTTGAACAACGTGCTGGTGCGGAACTAAAGAAAAGTATTCGTGTAAAGCCAAAAAATTCCTCAGTATATCTTCTTCAGCGAAAATATCATATCGAAGAAGTAGTGCTAAACCAGCTCAGAGTTCTAGCGCTTCTCCTCACAGGGCTTGGCAGAACACATCTCTTTACAATCGCATCGCACATGTGCAGCCTTACCGGTGTGGCAACCCACAGTGCCACAGTTGAAAATTTGTGCGTTTTTGGTGCAATGAAATTGGAAAATAAAAATAAAAGGAAAACACAAAATGAAACATTTAAATACCGGCTTTCATTGGCTAATGCTGTGCTCAACTCCTTTATTTCCAGTTTGAACACATTTCGTTTTGCTTCGCTTTTATTGTGAAGTTTTATTTAAATTCACTTGCTTTCTTTGTATTTTTCGCTTTTGCTATGGTTGTAGCAGCGCAACTCGACTGCCGAGGTAAAAAATTCGGTGCCGAAACTATTTCAGCGCTAAAAGCCAAACTTTTGCACCGCCGCTGACTGCAGTCTCCGCTTGGCGCTGCGCTAAATTGCATTTTTTAATTAAAATTTAAGTTAATTTTTCGCTCGCGCTAATTTCTTTTGAATTGAAAAATAACGGTTGTTAAAATAGTGAAAATCATGTGACTTAATTGTTGTTGTAGGAGTTGCTAATTATATTTGACCGTTGCACTCAGTTGAAAACTTTTGGCTGAGACAGTTTGGAAACCATCGGACGGGAGGCATTCGTATAAAATGAGTGAAATCGGGGGAAAACACGGTTTTTTCAAAGCTCGTGTCATTGTTTTTCTTTTCTATTTGAATCTTTCGAACTCGTTGTTTGTTTAAAATAATTATTGTAAATTTTGGTAAAAATGTTGATTAAAATCAGCCTCAGTTATGCAGAAAAATATATCACAGAAAAATGTATAACTGAACGTAAAAACCATAATTACCAATGATCGCCCAACTTATAAATACATAAAAACGTTATCGGAAAAGCAAAAGCAACATACGTGGAAACATGTTTCGAAATCAATTTAAGCCCTTGCATTATTTCTTTAAAGTTCTATTTAAATATTCTCCCTGTAATACCCCTACAGCAATCTACGAAATTAAACAGCAAATGTTTCCAATGTAAAAAGCAACAAAAAAACATCAAATTTTTAGGTCTTCGAAACCACCAAAAATTGCTTATTAGCGTTTCTGCGAGCGGAAGTCATAATAAAAATAAATCAATTGTTGACAAAAGATTATTTTCACCGCAACGACATAACAATAACAACCAAAGCTACAAATCAAAATAATCGGCTTAGCAAAATTAAGCATAAATCCCTAGCTGACAGATACGAAACAAGCAAAATAACTGCATGTCATCCGAAATTTTAATCACTCAGTTTGACAATAACAGCGCACATACAAATAATTGCAATCGAACACCCACGCGCACAAAACAAAAACAATAAGCACACTGGAAAAAAGTGATTACGAAAATTTGGAGAACTATTTTGGAAGTAGGCAGTTTTGTACTAGAAGACTTTTCGATTTCGGAAAGTTTCGGTAATGAGAGAATTTTTGGATAACTACCTTAAAAGTAGTTACATTTGTACCAGTTAGTTGGATGAGTTGCAGAAACAAGCAGAAGAAAACCTTTCAATTCAAACTTTGAGTAGTGATAGCATAACGGCTATAAAGCTGAACGATCATTAAAATAGCTTTCATATTTATTACAGCTAGGTTAGGACAGGTTAGATGGCTAAACAGCATTGTAGAGGGATCACATTTAGATTGATATTTACAGTCCTTCGTGTAGCCAAATGAAAAAATCCTTTAGTTTGATGCCAGCTATCGGCAAAAACGCTCCGAACCTATCTCAAATCTCCTTGGATGTTTTATATCTGACTCTGCTATTTCTCTTTGATGTCTAAAAGTAAAAGACCCGATGCCTAAAATAAAGCGGGATTTTCGAGGAGAAAGTGTTGAGATAATTCTTACATAAATCCTTCTAAACTTGAAATGCAGCTTATTATCTGATAGATAATCAGTCTTACTGAAAAATTCCGATCGAACAGTGTTCGGTTTGAACTCCCACAACCATTGACAGGTGGACCATGCTGAGAATGAAGAGTTCACTGGACCTCTTATAGCCTTTAATTGAGAAACCAGTTTTTGCCTTTCGTACAGCCGGCTAATCAATGAATGAAAGGCTCGATTAAATATCAGCTGTTATAATTGTTTGTGTTCTGCAACTTGCATTTTTTCTAGTTATTAAAATTCTTCAGTTGATTACTATTTTATCAATGCACAGAACCAAATTTGCAGCCTGGACAACAACCGGCCTAGTTAAAAACAGCCAAATTTACAGTGTGGATCACAATCAGTCGAGTTGCATTCTAGTTTCAATTCAATTTCCATTCGATTAAGAATAACTGTAAGAAAATAAGATTTTTTGCATGGTATATCGATTTAAATTAGCGCTTTAATCGAGCAAAAGCCAGTTAGCATATCAATTAACTCCTCTTCGAAAAGGCAATTACAATTTACCCAGAGGCAGAAGGAAGAGAGGGAAGTCGACCAATCCTCGCTGATTTGGTTTGAGACGAAACAGACCAGTAGTTTATTATAGCTGGCATTTGGACTTAGTTTGCCGACAAATAAGTTTTTATGAACTTAGTTCCAATTCTAATCCGGTTAAATATTTGCAAATAATTAGTAAAAGGAAGAGCAAGAATATTATCGATATATAAAATTCTGAAGTCATAAAATAATGAAACTAAATTTTGCCAAATTCTTATGGCGGTACAATAGGAGCGCCCGTTCTTATACGAAATACAGCAGATTTTCGAAATTCGAAGAAAGGCAGATTTTCAACATTTGAAAAGTACTACACAGATTTGTCAAAGAGATTTCTTTATATATTTTTGAGCATAAAAAAACTAATTTACGCATTAGAGTACTGATAGTAGTCCGAAATACACTAGTTACTGACTAGTTCGAAAGTTGTATATCCCTAGAGGGCTTATATTATATTGACGTCGCAGAGGTTTTGGTATTTGTTACGCTCAATTATTTCACTCAACATATGTATGAGTAGTATTTGACTAATAGCAGACAATCAGGCGACTGTCAGCCGGCAACTGATGTCTACAATTATGCCGGAATCATAATGACAAGTACACGTACAAGTACAATACCAACAACAACAGCAATATTATATGTGGAACATATGTGTATTTGCTTGGACAGACTTGCAAAGCTTCAAAACAAACATATTAAAATTGCTATATCAAAATAAATAATGGCAAATAACAACAATAACAACGCAGCATTGCCTGATGACAAGCTGTCACAACTACAGCTCTGCGTGTGTGTGTGTGTGTGCGTATGTAATCCGATGCAATAAACACTGCTGCAGCGACAGATATGTGTGCAGAATTTTGATATTCCATAGATTTACGGTTATGTTTATCACAACAACAGCACACACACGGATATAATTACTGGTTGTTGACATCAAATCAACAAATTAATTAAAAATCTGCAGTCAGTGCAATGTTGTCCTAACTGACTGATTTATGCAAATTGCCAACACATATGTGTGTGTGTGTGTGTATGTGTGTATTTGCGCTGGCAGCCTAAATATAGGCAACGGCCAGTGTTTTCTCGGTGCCCACAGCTTATTTAAGATGTCATAGGTGGTTTATTTGCTTTGCTCCTGATCCATGTGCAATGCTACAACGTGTTTCGGACAGTTCGAGTCAACACAGGGTGTCAGAAGATAATTGTTATGCAATGACTTCGATTGTAATTGGTTTGACAGCTGTGTTGTGATTTCAGCTTGTTGTTAAGCTTAATTTGAATTATGTAAAATTTAGACAATTATTTAGTTATCGCCGCTTGTCATATTAATAACAGTGTTATATAAACACATAATAATGGCAGTCAACATGTCGGTGAGGTGTTAATCACTGTTATGTTATATAATGAGTTCTGGGATTTGCCTCAATTAAATGCGTGTTGCTCACTTGCTGCTGTCGAATGCATAAGTATATTAAACCTAAATTAACTTGATTTTAATGAAGATGAAAATTTCGATAACTTAGCATGCACACAAGTAAAGCGATTCATATGGTCTTTAGTGCTGTGGGAAATGGGAATTTATATTAGGTTATGTTCCTCTGGCTGTTTTGAGCAGACGTGCTTTATATTGCCAAGTAGAAACACAGCGACGGGATACGATCAGCCTTTGTAAGTGTCTTTTCTGCGTAGGCACTATAAAGACGCTTTTTGAAAAGTACTTCAAAGGCGAGGTACATTATCTCAAATAATCACTTCTCGAAACTAGCTCTTTTCTTGCTTTAGTTAAAATACATTACAGCTTACTGACGCAACGATATTTAGAAGAGTGCAAAAAATCCATGAATTACATAAAAATAATTTATCAGGGCGTTGTTGAAACGATGAGACTACTCAGACTGATCACCGAATGGTGAAAAAAAAACAAGAGAAAACGTTAGCATCGGCTGTATGGTAGCTATGATACCTTTCACAGGTGCATTTTTATAGCATAAAAGGATATAAAGACTTCGTTATACCGATTGTGATCTGTCTGCTTAAATAGCAAATACATATATGCTATAGTGGTTCAATCTAAATAATACGTTCGAAGATTGTATTAAAAAGGAATATTCTGTCAATAAATCCATTCATTGATGCGATGCCGGTGAAGTGGCGCCGTCTTGTTGAAACCAAATGTCGCCAAGATCACGAGCTTCAATTTCAGGTATCAAATAGTCGGTTACCATGGCGCGGCAACGGTCAACATTGACGGCACGTTCTCACCGGCATCATTTTTGAAGAAATATGGACCGATGATTCCACCATCCACAAACCACACCAAACCGTTGTTGTTTTGGAAGAAATGGCAACTCTTGAATCTCTTCAGGTTGCTCTTCGTCACAAATGCGGCAATGATTGATTTGATTATTTACATACCCATTGAGCCAGAAATGTACTTCATCGCTGAACAAAATTTGGTTCGAAAAAATCGGATCTTCGTGGAGCATCCGTTAGTTTAGTTTGTATGACAGCTTTCTGCTACAATTGTCCGATATCTGCGGTGCCGACAAAGAAGCAGATTTTTGTTGAAAAAATAACACTTGTAAAATTTCACGTCGATATCTCAAAACCTGTAAGTCTAGTACGCTTACATATAAACAAATGGATATCGAACCTAATATAATCTACTTAAAGCATAATAGAAAAGAAAAACTGAATTTTCTTCCTAACCTTTAAAGGTTCCTTTGATTTAAAATGTTGAACCAGTCATGCCACTTTTGAAAAACAATTGAATGCTTTCTCTCGCTTCCCATTCAGTCCCTCAATTACTTAAAAACTAGTATCCGACATTCGAGATGTCGACATTTGAGATACTGACATTTCGAGAGGAGTTATCAAAGTGTTCGTCTAATTGGGGCAATCCTAATAGTTTAGTAACATATCGAGGAATAATTAACTAATCTATACTTCGAACAGCGTTTTTATTTAAAAGGGTTCTAATAGAGTACAAATATTTGTGAGTCTAATATACCCATATAATATTGTAAGAACTCACTAATGGCCAAAAAATTGTTTCCTTCTGTATATGGATAAAATCTGTAGTGATCACTTGATAACTAGGAATACTGTAGCGAAACCAATTTTGAAAAATTTTTAAGGTTAAATCTAAAAAGTCTGCCCATGTACCTCAAAATACGCATAATATATTGTTCAACGAAAGTGAATACTGGAAACATTTCTTACAGGGTATGCTGCCGTAAGTCACATTATTATTTCACTTTTCTTTGATCCGTATTGATTAACGTTGCTCCTTTGGGAAGTTGCGTTTCCAATTACACTCCACCTCTTTAAATACGCTTTTGTGTCTGTTAATTTTCTCAATCATCAAAATCATTTAAGTGTTTTGGCCTATGGGGAATTTTAATCATACACGCAAGTGTCTTCACTTATTCAAACATTCAAAGTCATGACTACACTTTAGATTGTACACAAAATTTTTATTGATTACAGAAAAATCGACAAAGGCAAGAGTGCAAAAGAGGGGTCTCCATAGCTCAATATTTATTCGACTGTGCGTATGTTGGGAGTTGAAGTGAAGGCTGCGATTGCCATGATTGCGTTGAGGACGCATGAACCGTTGGCTGCTTATTAGTCAATAAGATTGATTGAGTGATAGACATTGTCACCGATGCGCTTGTCAATTAAAAGGCTTTTATTGCACACTTAAGAGCTTTGCGGTGGGAATAACTGCATGGGCATATGGTTGTATATGTATATGCATATAAAAGTATATATAAACATATACATTTTTATCTTTACTTATATACCTATAATTTCGTGTAGCTAGCCTTGAAAAGAATAAATTACAATTACATCTGTTTCAGAGTTTTTTCAGTTTCTTCTCATTTTCCTGCGTTGCCAAAGTAATATTCACAGGTATATATATACTAGGGTGTCCAATATTTCTTAAGTCAAAGGCCCACTTAGGTTCCATTTTTGCCTTAAGATATGGATACAACGCGAACAAGCTCTTTTATCAAATGAAACCGTGCTTTTCTGCTTTCATTCTCACATATATAACATGGGATTTTTGATATTTTGCATTATGAAAATACATTTTTTTCAATGACTTTTTTCAAAAATCTCTTCATTTAATCCTAGTAGTTATAAACAGTTAATCTTACACGACAAAAGACCAGAGCGTTCATTCATTTATACAAACTGTGTTGCTCATACGACACGGTGTACTACATATGTATGCGGTTGCAGTACGCTTTCGTAGTACGGGAAATTTTTTTATTGTAAGACAAAGCCTGAACTTCAAGGGCGTTAAAAAGAACATGAAAAATAGCGAACACCCTAATATACATATAGTATTAAGGTGATCACCTAATTAAATTTAGTGGGAAAAGTTTCAACGCCGATTGCCTAAACTCAAAAAATGCTTGCCTACATTTCTCTTACACCCTTAGTACGCATATATATACACATATATATTTGTAAATATATATATTTTACACAACATTATACTTTTTAGCTATCTTCGCTTCCACTTTCGCTCTCCCACTTTCACCCTTCAACCGCCGCAGCGGTTTGATTGCAATTTGAGCGCACTTACACTTAACAGTCTGAAGCACTTGAAAATTTTCACTTTGACCAAGTTCACAGAAACCAGTCATTGAACACCGCTCACTGGAACTCAGCCATCACGTTCGCTCATTCTCACTAATTCGCATTGAGTGCACTACAACTTAAACATACATATATAACTGCCGCTATACAGCGATACATATAGGTGGATGTATGTATGTAAGGATGTGAGTGGGTAAGTGCTTAAGCGGTCTAGCGCACTTAAGTAAGTAGCTGCAATTAAAAATTCAACAAGCGGTTTGTAGGCGTGGTTCAAAGTTTGTGGTGAAACTGAGGCAAGGTTGTCGCAATCAATGGCGACATAAAATGCTAACAACAACAACATAAAATATTGTTTAAAACGTGTTATTGTATTTCTAGTGCGTAGAAAGAGAGATCCCGCAACTAGAGTATGAATATGCTTAGCGTAGGCACATAGTGCTGCTGAAAATAAAAAGGTTTCAGAATGTGTGAAAAGTAGTCAGTTAATAAATGTCCTTGATATATTTGGTAGCCGAAAAAGTCTTTTATATTTTGTCAATGGATGTCGTTGCAGTCGTACATCTCCAGTGCTACCAATCACATTGTGTCATACCATGAGATTTTAAGCTTCATTTATAGTTATTTTTCTTGCACTCCGCTATTTTCTCGACGAGATATTGGGTACTATTTACATCAACTTTGACGAATATCCAACAGTTCGTAGAAGTGTAGAAATGTGGAAATAAGGATATACTGCAGTTTCATTAAAGAAGTGTTGAGATTGTCATTCGGTCCTGCCAGCAGAGCGTGACCACAAAGGAAGTAGAACCGATTTAAGTCGTGGCAATTTTAACAATATTCATACAATAGTTGCCAGCTATAAAACATAAGTATCAATAATCGGTTTTTAAGAAGGCTTACTCCTGAAATTTTTTAAAAAAGTTGCCAACTGCTTGTAATTATTACATATCTTGCTTAGTTTTTTTTTGTTAATTTCAAGAGGACTAATAAAGTAAACGTTTAAAAATATATTTTACAAAGATTTACATACATTTACTTTATGGTTGCCACCTATTCACAATTTTTAATTAAAAAAAATTTACCATAAAATAAAATAAAATGAATATCAAATAAATTTTATGAATGCTTACTCCTGAAATTTTTTTTTAAAGTTGCCACCTAATGAAAAATTTGTAAATTCTAAACATTGACAAGTTACTACATCCTAGATATCTTCGAAAAGATATGTTAAGTTCACCAAAATTAATCAAATAGATGTATTGTCACAATGGAGGTATCCAACTAAAGATCCATTACTAATTTCAGTTTAAAATATTATTTAAAGAAAACGCAAACTGAATAAAAAATTGTAAGTAACCGAAGTATTAAATTAGTATTACAATATGGGTATAAAACTAAAACACTAGAAAAGAGAGAGAAAAACAAAATATTGAAAACATGTTTTTGAAGAGTTGCCACCTGTTAAAAATTTCAGTTTTGTTATAATTGATACGGCAAATTAATTATAACAGTATGGCTATATTCTAAAGATGTGTTAAGTTAACGTAGCTTAAAATAAGTTTTGAGCCAGATTGCCACCTAATTAATTTTAAATAAATTAATGTTTAAATTAATTAAGTAAAAATAATACAACTTGAACAGTAATCTAAGCAGGTGTAAGATGGACTTCTTTCGAAGATATTTTTGAGTAAGGTTGCCACCTTTTCAAAATATTTCATTCTTATCTGTAAATAATAATGAACAATTTACATTACTAGTATTAAAATATGAATAAAATATTCATGGACAAAATAATAATTACTTGATATATACTATTTGATATCGCTATTGCCGAAGTGTTCCGACCTAAGCTAACATATGTACATATTGCCGAATAATTCGTCAGAAAACCAATGAAAAGTGAAACATTCATGTGAAGGCCGCTTTCTTCCTTAAGAAAATTAAACACGCATTATTGTAATGAAAATCATTTTTTTTCTCTTCGGAACCTTGAATACTACACTGATTACACTAAAGTAAGAAAATTTTCCATTCACGATTTCCTAACCACGACTTCCACACCGTCGTGTCTTTTCATTCCATTGGGATTGCACATTTCAGTATGTGATAATGTATACAAAATAATATATATGAACTCGAGCACTTTTTGCGAACATTTTCAAAACAAAACATCCGAGTCTCGTGAGCATTGCACAGCGATAAATCGAAATAAAAAATGTGCACAACAAGAAAAGACAGGAAGCAAAACAATAGCGGATCAAAAATCACTTGAAACGCTAACGATATTTGGCACCGAGATGTAAGAATAAAAAACCAGCCAAGAAAAATGTTGTGCCATGGGAAAATAAAAAAATAAAAGAAGCATAAAGAAAAATAAAGAAAACAATTGAAAATTGAACAACAACAAACACTTTACGCTAGTATTATATTGCTAAAATAAAAGTGCGCCGTTACAATATTGAATACGCTCGAGGATTATAGCGAGTGCTAGGGTGTGGTTGGAGGGACAGCTGCATTAAACAAGAAAAAAAGTTAAATACGGTTGCATCGAAGCTGTAATACCCCACACATATACAAAACTTTCCATATAAGAACTTGATTTTGATCGGTCAGTTTGTATGGCAGCTATATGTTATAGTGGTGCTATATTGTCGGTTTGGACAAATGACCAGTTTCTTGGAGAGATAAGAACGTGTGCAAAGTTTCAGAGCGATATCTCAAAAACTTAGGGAGCAATCGACACAGCTCATACATATTTATATATGTATGGTATGTATTTTATAGGGTCTCCGACGCTTCTTTTTAGGTGTTACAAACATTGTGGCAAACTTCATATACTATGTGCAGGGTATAAAATTGACGGTTGAGTGAAACCCAGAGGAGATGTAAACAGGAGAATATATTTTAAAGTAAAAACTGAAAGCGCCAAATTGACAGTGAGTTTATTTACATATCTGTGTATATGTGTAGCATTCATAGGCAAGTGAAGTAGTAGTAACAACAAGAACTACAACAACAAAATCCACTGAAATATTGGCAACCGAGCAAAGTGTGCCTCGGCACCCCTGCCAAACCGCAACTCTAAGCAAACTAAATCTAAAGCAAACTGCATTTCGAGAAGAGCGCTTGCAGATACACTGCAAGCGAAAAGTATGTGTACACTCGCGACTGGCAAAAAAAAATTCTAAAAATCTTTTTCTTACTTCCTGTAAATTGTCTTACCGCATTCACTACCGTTATATACATTTTATTTTCAGTCAACTCTGGCTGGGCACTACTTGTAGAAGTGCCGTGTCTTTTTTATGTTTTCCCCGGTTTCTTTTGCTTTCTTGTACCATTTCTCGCATGCACCTCTCTGTCTTACCGCCATTGTTCGTGCATTACTTATTTATTTGCGCTTACAATGCAAGCAATTTGCACAGCATGTTCGCCATATTTCCTCTTCGGGGAGTAGGTGCAATGGCAATCAGTTTGGTGGAAGGACATGTTGTGGCAACCTTAAGATCGAACAGCAATGCTGTGTGGTTTCTTGTCGCTTTACATTCACCACTTCACGTTCATCTCACGGCACATGCATGTAGTTATTGTTGTTAGTGCCTTTGTGCATGTGTGGGTATCATTACCGTTGTCGCTTTCGTACAAATAGCTGCGTCTCCATTTACATGAGTCCATGAGTCCGTACAAATTGGCATTTATTGTATATTTACTTTGTCGTGTGTGTGCGCCAATGCGAGTCGTTCATTGATATTTATTGATTGTTATTGCAAATATCCTGTTGTTCCATCTTCGTATAATACAAATATTTTCAATTCAAATGAAAAGACGTGGTTTGGTGAATTATTTGGATGAGTCCAGAGGCTTGTAAGAAGATTGATGAAAGTACTAGACAACTAACAGTAACTTCAAGTATATTATTACATATTATGCTTGAATGATGCTAAATTGATTAGGAGACGACCTGTTGCATCCCGTTACACCTACGCAACGTGAGGCTAAAAAAACTAAATAAAATTTTCGAGACTTTTTCCAATGAATTTAGAAGAAATCGAAACCGAGCAAGTTTTTCTGCTAAGAAACGAGCCTTTTGAAATATTTTAAACATTATTTTGTTAACCAGAAATTTAAATCAAATAGTTAAAGTAAAACACAGAGAACCTGAAAAGGTCTGTCAAGAGTTTTTTTTATACTTTTGTTGAGAAAAGGAAGAGCTATCTCACTATATAAGTTTACAGTTATGTTTTTTCGAATGAGGCTATTTATGACGTTTCTTAAAATTAACAAAAGGTGAGGATATGCTACAAGTGCCAAGCTCTAATGAATTTTGGGAAATTATCGGTAGAAAAAAATCGAAAATTTTGCTACTCAAAAGAAATTTATTGAAATACTCTGTGCCCAAAAAATATGGTTACATTGTATTTATTTTGAAAATTCTTTACTTATTCTCATTCCAAATCAATTTCATCCCCTTCAAAGTAATCCCCTCCCGATGCAATGCACTTATGCCAACGGATTTTCCAATCTTCGAAACACTGGTTGTAGTCACTTTCCGGGATGGCCTTCAGTTCCGTCTTCGCTGCGGCTTGAATCTCCTCTATCGTATAAAAACGGTGTCCCCGGAGCGGTCTTTTGAGCTTGGTGGACAGCCAGAAGTCGCACGGCGCCAGATCAGGTAAATACGGTGGTTGCGGAACGATATGGGTTGAGTTTTGGCGAAGTGATCACGAATTACGAGGGCAGTATGGGATGGTGCATTATCGTGGTGTAAAAACCAAGAATTGTCTTTCTACAATTCCGGCCTTTTTAGGAGGATAGCGTTACGCAAACGACGCATAACGTTCAAATAATATTCCTTGTTGACTGTTTGACCGGTTGGAAGGAATTCATAATGCACAAGACCACGATAATCGAAGAAAACCGTCAACATGACTTTGATTTTTGAGCGACTTTGGCGCGATTTTTTTGGTCTCGGCTCTCTTTTGGCACGATATTTGCTCGATTGATCGGTTGTTTCGGGATCGTAAGCATAGATCCAAGTTTTGTCGTCAGTTATAATGCGTTTCATGACACCCTGGTAGTCGAAAAGTATCGTTTCACATACTTCAACGCGACGCCTTTTTTCCAAAAAATTCAATGTTTTCGGTACCAGTGGAGATTTGACGCGCTTGAGGCCCAAAACATCCTTCAAAATGGTATTGGCTGAGCCTATCGATATGCCAACTTCATCAGCATGGTCTCTAATTATTAATCGACGGTTTTTCAACACCAAATCTTAGATTTGTTGAACGTGAGCTTCATCGGTTGAGGTTGATGGTCGCCCTGGACGCTCTTCGTCTTCGACACGTGCACGGCCGGCTTGGAACTCACTATACCACTTGTAAACATTTTTTTAAACATAATCACCAAAGGCTTTCTGCACCATTCTCAACGTATCCGCAGCAGAAAATTGATTCCGTAAACAAAATTTAATGCAAATCCTTTGCTCAACAAATTTCGACATCGCAAAAAACGAAAAACTCACTTTTAGCAGCTCACAAAACGACACGTATCTCAAACACTAATGAATATTTTGACATGACATTTGACATAAATGTGACTGACAGTACTACCAACCTAAAAAAAATAATTCTCAAAATCTTTCGACGCGCACCCTTATTTTTTGGGCACAGTAGTATATAAAAAGTCTAAAAAAAAAGTGATTTTAGATCAAAGAGAAACCTTATAAGTAGTTCAACAATCTCCCATTTCATTTACTACACGTAATAATTGTATCAGAGACTATTACCAAAGTATAGCTAAAGAAGAATTCACTAACCTTTCTTACTCAACACCAAAAGCACGCAATCTCGTAACCTTTATCGTGTCATTGTCCCGTTTTTCATATTGAAATCTTAAAAGTTATTGTTTATTAAAATTTTCGGAAAAACAAAAAAAAAAATAATTAATTCAAATGTTAAGTCAATTCAATTTTTAATGCATTATTTACAAGCCTGTTTGTTACTAGCACTGAGTGTACTTTTCGTACCAAAAATGTATTTACAAAAAGAACGTACATATAAGTTAATAAATGTTTGTATTCATTTTTATATTTTTAAACTTACTATATATAAAAATGCAGTAACAGTTTCCTTTGTAAGACAAATAGTACATATATAAATATTTCGCTGGTAAAACAATATATTTTCGCCAATACAGAACAGCCAATAAATTCCTTAAAATAAAACTTCCTGAACTCATATGCATTTACATGTTCCAATTTATATATACATATATATATATATATATATGTATACCAATCGCTCAAAAAGAAATGTGCTCTGTGCAAAATATGTTAGAAATAAATACAAAAGGTTTATAAGCATTCTTGTCGCTAACAGGTAGATATTAAATATTTCAACGATAGAAACATTTTTTTTATCGATTTATATCTCAAAAGCTATGAATGTGCTGACAATAAATCAAATAAGTATTGCTATATATAGTATACCTATGTGCATACATGTATATGGCATTTACATTGGAAAGAATGACTGTGACACACAAGAAATTTGTTAAGAACTTTGTTGCAACTTTCAAACAATTTCTTATTTCTGTGCGCGTTCTTTTGACTATTTGCTCCCTCAACCCCCATTCTACTAGTTTACTAACTGTGTTCAAGTCGAGGGTCACTAGACATTTTGATTGAAAATTTGTTTGGTGATATTTAGTAACTGTGTTTATACATATGTATATGTACTAACGGTGGCGTTGAAGAAAAATATACTTATATTTATTATATTTGTGTATATGCGAAGTAAAATATGTTTTTTATGCCAACCATAGCAGAGGTAATACAGCGTGCCTATTGTTGATATATACCTGTTTTTATTCATATACAAATGTAGTGTGATATAAATTTGTTGCATAAACTTGCTTTGAAATATATAAGCTGTATATCAAATTGGCCTTTTCAAATATCTAAATTGGTGTGCAGTTATTTCTACACGACACAATTAATATCTGTATACCTGTGTACATATGTGTATATGGAAAAATGTATTATATGTATATTTGTATTTATGTGAAAACTAAAATGAAAGTTAAATAATTCAATGACCAAATATAAATGAAATTTGTATGGACATTATATTTTTACTAATTTCAATTATGTGGTTTTTTCACATTTCGAGAGAAACTTTTTCTGAAATTAAAAATTACTTGAAATATGGTAAATGCTCTAGTAATAATTTTGTTAAAAAAATAAATACTTTATATTGACGGGAATATTTAGGAATCACTAAATTTTGTGAAAGATTTTGTTTTGTTAAAAAAATGAAAAAACTCAAAAGCTTGAGTATTTAAATATTTGCACATAAATTTTAAAGTTGTTTGGGGAAGGTGTTGGTACAGTTGTTGTAGATCTTTTCATTACCTACAACTTTGTCTTATAATTTTCTTCCAGAGGAGTGATAGTTTCGCCGGAAATCAAAGTAAACCGTTTTTACCCTTAAAAGTTTAATTACGTCCCTCTCTTTCCGCGTCATCATATACATATCACTAATTTGCAACCAAATTTCAATTTTTTTTCTCAGTAAGAAGACTTTCTGTTCTATAGCGACTTTTTCTTCTCCTGAAAACTTGTGAAAAGTGAAGTTACGTTATTTTGCATTTTAGGCGACGCTTTGTATTTGTATGACATTTTCATTTCTATGACATTTTCATTCCTATATTTATTTATACATTATATTATACATTTCATTTCACCGCCCTCAGCGTATCCCAGTATTTGGCCTCAAAAGGCCGAAGGTACTCGCGGACATCCCAGTCGAAGCGTTCCAGAAATGTTACGAAGCATGGAAAACGCGCTGGAATCGCTGTATAGCTGCCCAAGGGGACTACTTTGAAGGGGATGGCAGAGTTGTAGAATAATTAACAAATATATGGTTTTTATGGAATCAGTCTCATTATTTAATTGTCATACCTCGTAAAGACCATTTGTCTTAAAATAATCATATTTCAACCGTTAATACCTTTCAAACGATTAGGTTTACGAAAAAATTGCAAAAAAATATTTCATAGACTCTTCATTCATTTCCCACAAAATCTTGGAAACAAGATATTTTTTTAAATAGCTGGAAGCAAGATTTGAATTTTTCAACTTGATAGTAAAAAAAATAGACTACTTTAAGGATGACCGTCCCGTTACAATTATCGGGACTTGGAGATATTTTAGTATAAATGCCTGAAACTATTTTTCAGTATATCAAGTATAATAAAATATTCGCTTTGTGTTTCCTAATGCATTGTGTATTAGACCTGTCTTCGCAAGTCAAACAAACCATGCCAGGTGCACAAAAATGGGGACAGCAGTTGTGAAACAACCCTGCTCTAACATGCCTTCTGACGGGTAAGAAATAGAGTTATGATTCTTCCTCAGTAGAGAAGTACTTTAAAAACTGTTTTTTCGGGTTAAAAAAAAGTTTGTTTAAGTTTTAATCTTTGAAAGTAAGAGAAAAATATGTATTTTAGTTTGTCATTGGAACCACAAAACAACTTGGTAGCAATGCCTATTCTCTTCTAAGAGTTCAACTCGTTAACTTTGCTGCTGCTGTTAAATGTAACTTTTTTGACAAGAGAGCAGAACCTAGAGAGTAATTGCGAATCGAAGGCAGCTTATATGTCACAATGAAACAAATATTATTATTATGTATTGCTATGCTCTCCTGTGTTGAATTCATCTCGATCTACGTCTTTTTTATATGGAAACTTTTCGACAAGAGAGCGGCGCCCAAAGATAGGGAGCAGGAAATGGAGAATCGAAGATGGCTGTGCTGCTTTTCTTCATTGTTTTATAGCCATCAATAAATTTGAGACACTTATCAAAAAGGTTTCAATAAGCTAGGAAGTATATTTGAACAAATTTTATTTTATGTAGGTAAGGGATAATCCTTTCAAGGACTTAAATTATTTTTTTTCTGATTTAAGTACTTTATATCACACACCCAAAAAATATTCAAAGTAAGATTTGAAATGCAAATCCTTGTATAATGAGCAGTTTTAAATACATATAATTTCTTTATATTTTTCTTCACATACAGATATACACACCTACATAATGTTTTAAGCTTTGTGAACTTTTATTAGTAACCAAGCAACCGATTATCCTCAGAGAAAAAATTATAAATACTCATTCCAAGTAAGACAGATATCCCCAACTTAAGCCAATTAGTAATATACAAAAAAAAGGATTTTTAAGTATGAGTTCCTTGTATTTACTACATTATATCATAAAATAAGCCTTCTGACAAAAGTGAAACGAAAACAAAAACGTTAAAAAACAGTAACTAAGAACTTTGAGAAAAATGTGCTGCCTGTAAAACTATAAGCTCAGAACGGCAATGGAGGCAGGGAAAGTTCTAAATTCTAACAGTTATTATTTATGAATAATTATATAACACTAAAAGAATAAAGGCAAAAAATGCGCAACCCAAAAATAAAAATGAAACCATAAAGAAAGGAAGTAGAACGCATGTTTGTATGTCACTTAACACATAAACCCACTTAAAGCCCATATAAGGCACATAATGTAAACGTCAAGGCCAGCACGAGCACGGCGTGTCAGACGACTAACGCTGAAATCCATGTGCATATGCTTATACATCCTTTTTATACACCTGAGGTCACATGCCTTTTATATGCGAATACAATGAACACACAAACGCTGAATTAATTTTATTGCATAGATACAGGCGCGCTTCGTACGCTTTTGCTCGCACATGCCGAAGAGACAAAGGTAGATGATATTTAACAAGCGCGACGCAAAATGGCGCACAGAATGGCTGTGAGTTGAAGTTTACTAAGTGAGCAGGCTAGCAGGACAGCCAACCGAGTTAACGAGGGTCATAAATATAAGTTTACATGTATATATATGTATGTATTTATAATTGTAGAGGCTTCAAAAGGACTCTGAGTAACATGTCATTCGCATAAAGCGCAACAACAAGACAACAAATGGCGACAAGCATCCACCATTAATGATGGCTGCTGAAGGATGTCGAAATTACAGCGTAGACTTAAATAAAACGTATAAAGTCAGCAGAACAAATATGCGAATTTTTATGGTTGCATGCTTTTGTTGTTGTAAATATGTTCAATTCCACCTTTGTAAAAGGAGCTGACTGTCTCACGTGTCTCTGCGTATGTGTATGTGTGCCCTTACGGCGAGCAATTTTTATTTTAATGAGAAAATCTTTATGTATCCTGTTACACTTTGCTGCAATCGTGGGAGTGGATTATTGCAACTGATTGCAATCAACTGATATTGCAATTTCAGGGCTTTCTGCGTGCATTTATGCACATATACATACAAACGCATTCTTGGAATTGTGTAAAACTGGAGCGAATATAAAGTGGAAAAATGTAGAGCGCTGGAGTGGGAGAATGCAATTTTTGTTGTCAATAAAGTAATAAAATTTAAGGATGACATTTCATGCATCCATAAAAAAACGTAATAAACATGTATATGTATTTATGTGTGCATACCTTGTGGACTGTAATATTTACCTCCATTTGTATTCGGCACTCCTACAGCTCATAAAAGGAAGGGTTGATAGAGTTATGTTTCAGTTTATATAAGATTATGACTGAAGCACAGATAAAGATTGCGAAATAACAATAGGATTTCTCATATATGTAATAAATTATTTAAATTGGTGACCCTATAACATTTATATAGAGATAACCAGCGTGACGAGCTCATTCGCTTAGCCATGTAGGTTTGTTCGACAATCTTTCTTGAGATATCGATTTGAAGTCTGAATTTTCACACGTCTTTTTCTCTCTAAGATGTTGGTGTTTGTCGAAAGTACCGATATCGGATTACTATAGCATATAGCTATAGTGCAAACTGAGCAAAAAAATCATTGGAAAAAATGTTTATTTCACAAAAATATTTTCACAACATTTGGCATGAATTAATATCCAAGATAACTTTTATTTCATTTCATTTCATTTTATTTTATTTTATTTTATTTTATTTTATTTTATTTTATTTTATTTTATTTTATTTTATTTTATTTTATTTTATTTTATTTTATTTTATTTTATTTTATTTTATTTTATTTTATTTTATTTTGTTATTTTATTTTATTTTATTTTATTTTTTTATTTTATTTTATTTTATTTTATTTTATTTATATTTATTTTATTTTTTTTTATTTTATTTTATTTTAATTTATTTTATTTTTTTTTATTTTTATTTTATTTTATTTTATTTGTTCTATGTAACTTATATTAGTCTATTTATTTTCGCAATATTATTTTAACTTTTTTCCCTTTCCAATGCTCGACACACGCAAACACCCGCCGTCCACACCAAATAAGCAACCCGAAAGCAAAAAAAAAAACAACGATAAACAGTCTGGCACTATGCCACGCACGAGTTTGTAGACAGCAGACGCTCTTAAGCGCAGTGATTCACATAACCTATAAAGTTGTTTGCAGACGCTGAAAACTGTCAAATGCAGCAGTAAATGAGTCTGTCGTGCCAACGTGTCACAAAAAAGCACATAAAAACGAAAATATATGGTGTCGATAGCAGACATTTATGTCAATCATACGCCATGGCGTTCAAACTTCCAAAGCGAAATGTTCCCTCTTTTCGCTGAAATTGAACTTTTTTCACACATACTTAAAGCCAGAGGCTAAAATACTGTCAACAAGTTCGGCAGAAAATAAATAAATTAACACATATAAATAAATATATTTGCCTCTTATGTACACATATACATATGTACATACATACAATATTTGTATGTTGGTAAATAAATATGGGCAGAGCTTAAACAAATTGGCACACGTTTGAAAAGCTCTTACTCACTGCCCGTTTTTTTGCTTATATATGTATACCATTATGCACATGCAAATGTTTGTATATATGCATGCACGCATACTAACACACACTTTTATTAGCACCTACAGCCATTTGCACGCACTTGCACCCGAATGCCCTCGCCGTAGGCAGCTATTTTTGCGGCACTTTTAATGAAATTTTCGCTCTGATCCTTAATGTAGGTAGTTAGCCCAGCAGACGCGAAACTTTTCGTCACTATCCTCGCCATTCTTTCTGCAATAAAACGTACGCACAGCTCGTGCTTTCTTAATTGCCACCACTACACTCACAAGTAACACTAAGTCTCCGTTTTTTCACACCGTCGCTGCCACTACTATTCGCACAGTTGCACAGTTTATCACCGGCTGCTGCAGATGACTTTTCTTCGCTGCTTCGGAAATTTACGTCCCCTGCTCGCCACCTTAACGCCGACAGTAGCAAAGTTTCTGCGTCACTGTTGGCTGCTCGGTTGGCCACCATTTCATTTGTGTTCACCGCTACTTAATTAGCTGGATGTGGCTAAATACAAATGCAAGCGTCAACTGTGCATATGTGACTGTGTGTGTAATGATATATTATTCTACAAACTTGGCAAAGCGACTCAGACGCACACACACATTTGCAGCAGTAATGGCATACAGAGCACATGTGTTGCCGAATTTATGCTCGTTTGTCTCAGCGTATGAATGAAATTGACTTTCAATGTTCCGCTACCAGCCGTCTCTGGCTTTGGCTCTGACGCGTGTGTGGCGCCATTTGTCAAATATGTGTGTATGCGTGTTGTTGTGCGTATGCGTATAATTAACTTAAGTAACAGTGTGCCAACTTTGATGGATGTTGAGCTTTGACTTCCGCTCATGGCTACTTAAATGATTTGCGCAATAATATTAATTTATAGGCAACTAATTAATATGCATTTTACTATTTATTTATGCCGCTTGTTTACATCGTTGTTGGTATAACTACAAAGTGAGAACAGCTGAAGAGCTATGCATGTATAAAGAACATTAGGAGAAAGGACAATATTGAAATGGTGATGAAGTTGAAACGTTAAAATAATTTTTGCGTTTTCTCTGTCAAGAAAAATTTAATATATTTACACAGAATTTTATTCATATCGCTAGCTGGAACTGTTTTAAAAAAGGAGCAGTTGCAAGAGTACTTTTAAAGCTCTAAAGCTGTTTCGTAGGCAAAACTATAATTATTTTGAACATGAATGAACCACTTTAAAATTATCCTTAAGAATACAAGTGGTATCTATGATTCAAATATGTTGAGAAAGACAATTTAAGATCAAGTTTCATCTACCGATGACTATAAATACTTGAAGTAGAGACATATTTTAGCTCATTCTCCGTTAAAAAAAGTGATCCTTTAAGATTACTTTATCATTATATCAACACTAGGTTTAGCTTTGTCAAACCACGATTTTCTGCATTCTCTTGGAAAACAAAACAATTTTTTTCAATGGAACAGTACACAATGATTAAACTTCTTGATTTTTATGCACCGTACACATTTAGACTGGGGAAAATAACCTCAAAACTTCGTGAGATCACTGAATTCATACTGCCTATTCTCAAAATGTATTTAAAATCAGTTATATGATAAAATAGTCCTGCTTCTTCCTGGATTCATTGAATTTCTAACTTATTTGAAAACGAACACTCCTCGAGAAGGAGTGCGTAGAGCCATATTCCCCACGTGGCAGCCTGAAAAAATTACACATCAGGAAGAAGAATATAACGGGTTGTCAAAAAAGTCTTGCGGTATTTTTATTGAATTTTTTTTTTTTTTTGAAATTGAAATGAATTTTTGATGACTCATGCCCAGCTCTTGACCGATGCTACGGCTGCTACTATGCCGGTCTCTTTCGACCAATTCAGCGATTTTATCGCAATTTTCGACGACAGGCCTTCCGGAGCGTGGCGCAACTTCGACCACCTCTACACCAGAACGAAAACGTTGAAACCATCGTTGTGCGGTGGAAATGGAAACTGTATCTGTAGTAGTAGTACTGTAAAATATGCCGTATTTTCTCTTTATTTTGCTCCATGTTTGCGACGCTTTAACTCACGAACGATTTAAAAGAAACGACAATCAATCAAACACGTGTTAGCGCGTGAAATGAGCTTTCCAAAAGGTATAGCATGACCCGATGCGACGAATAAAACTAGAACTACGCGCTTTCAGCGCCAACTAGCGAAAATACCGCAAGACTTTTTTGACAACCGATTATTTGTATATATACTTATCAACTTAAAGACTGCTTGCTTATTACCTCATAGTTCGCACTTGCACTGTCATGAATGCTTACTTAAGCTATACGAAATATCTTTAGCTTTTCAATTGCCGATAATCAATAAACTTCTTGATATGTCAACGTAAATACATATATAAAGTGGGGAGCAAAAGAGAGTAGATGTTTGCTTTTTCCACACTTCGGAGAGAGTGAGGAAAAAAGCAGTAAGGCAAATGGTAAAAATGTTGATTTTCTTTATTCAATATATAATTTACTTTAAATTATCAAGAAAAGATCAGCCATTAGGTGCACAAAGGAAAAAAGCGAAAATACACCGTATGTCCTCATTTATGTCCCTTTGACATTTTAATTTTCATATCTGCCAACAAGAATGTTACACTGAATTGTATTATACTATTAACATCCGGTCCATAAACCATTAATTCTTATTACACTTCCCATACGTTGTGGCATACTTTCAATAGGATTTTCCAAAACTTCTTTGGGTATAAAGCGCCACTCCTCAAGCACACTTTGCCATAAATTTTCGAGGCTTGATGGAGCTGATTGATATTTTGCCAATCGTATTTTAATTATTTACCACAAATATTTCATTGGGTTGAGGTCAGGGCTTTGAGCCGGCCACTTCATCAAATGGAAATTTAGCCATTTCTGCACGACTTTTGCAGTGTGCTTCGGGTCTCCATCCTACTGAAACACAATTTCAGCTTCGTTGTAAGCACAGCGATCAATAAAATCGGGAAGATGGTCCTTTAATATATTTAGATATTGCTCTTTGTTGATTATTCCTTCTATTTTGTGCAATTTTGGTTCAATGTTCCACCAGGTGAAACAGCTCCAAGCCATTACATTGCCTCCACAATGTCCAGCAATGTTTTTTTTTTCATCTGACTGAAATCTATTGAGTTTTGTTTCTACTGACCAAGTTACCCGCTTCCAGTTATCTATGGTCCAATTCAGCAAAGTTGAAGAAGTATTTGTATACATATAGTAGTAAATATAAAAATGTAAATTTTTCTCCAAGGGTTTTACAGCAGAAATATCAATTTTTGAAAAAAAAAATTGTGATTCAATATTTATTTATATATATTATGCACATTATTGTGAGCAAGTTACTTGAACTTTAAGCCCGAAGCGCTAAATTTTAATTAACTTTATGTTTTTTGTATTTTTCTTGCCGACTTTGAAGCATATTTTTTCTCAGCAATCAATTTTACAATTATAACTTGAGCATTTACTAGGAAAAGCCACAGTATTTTGCCTGCTTGTGCGCATTCTATTTAAATAAATAAGAAAAGGCATGACCAACGGCAATGCTATTCACTTCCAGCTTACAGTAGTAGCATAGTAGCGGGTCAGAGATTAAATATTTTTCGATAGAACATAAATAACCGCCGGCCAATTTCCAGCAACTGAGCGTGGCCAATTTCAAAGAACTTGCAGAGGAATAGAGGAAAAGCAGAAGAATGGCATTAGACAACATTGAAATGTCTTAATAAGCCAAAAGGAAGCAAAACAGCGCAGCGTAGTGATAAAGAAGCGCAGGGCGAAAGGCAGAGAGATTGCTAATAACAGCGTAGAACATCCTGTTGCCGGCATTTTCTACATTTGTAAAAATAAAATTATTGCATAGAAATGAAAGTATGAAAAGTATAAAGTGAAGCAAACGACCAAAGGCTGCATATAACGAATTACGCCACTGGACATGAGTTGCACAGCAAAGAGCTGCAGCAACTTACCTCACACACACACACACCCCATAACGGTAACTAGCCAGTAAAAACAAAAAACTAGACATTTCGTATTTCTACAAAGAAGCAAAATGAATGGGCTGAAACTTTGCAGCGACAGCCTATCACTTAGTATTTAGCAGCAATGTTGCATGCAACATTAGCTGGCAGGACAAGGTAGCCTTACTATCCTTTCCAATTTTTTTGCTTTTGTTTTTTTTCTTTTTTTGTTGAATGCAATTTTCCAACAATTCCCTTTCGATTGTCCGCTGCAACTTTGCTTGCAAGTAAAAATCATTGCATACAACTTGCCAGCTTTTGCATTGTTTTTGCAACTTCTCGCTGCCAAAGCTTTTGTGATGCTGCCCGTCAGTGCTTGTTCTTTCTGTTTTTTTTCTGTTTCTTACTCTTTGTGTCTGCTGCATTCATTATTAACGCTGTTGTCATGACCAAGTTGACAATTTTATTGCCCTCACGCGCGCCAACTTCAACGCAGCGCCGGCTGGTCGTCGCCTGCTTTTTTTGTTTTCCAAAACTTTTCTTGCTGCTTTTACTTTCTCACAGATTTCAATCCTCTTTGCTTCATACACTGCCGTTGCACTTTTCTCGCGCTTCACTCGCTGCGGCTCACTGCGATCTACTTACTTGCGAGTGTATGCAGTCAGCGGCCACCTTTGTCCTGCGTTTCGCAACTTTTTCGCCGCTCGGCTGTCGCCTTAATAACATAATAAAGTGTTTTAGTGCAAACTTTCTTGAAGATTTTATCTCTGTCTCAGCGCTAATACTTTGTTTACAGCGGCATGAGCAGCACTAGCAGCTTGTGCGGCTTGCTGTCTGTCTGGCCACCTCAGTTTCGCAGCTGGCTACCATGCGCGCCTTAGGCTGCGTACACAGTGGCGTGCAGTGTGTTGGCAATGCAGCGGCAAGCAAACAGTGAAGTGAAAAGTCATCGTATAAGCTCTTCACTCTTCCCTCCAATTTCCATAATGCCTTCATTTCTCGCTTCGCTCTGTCCCCAGCCTCACATGCGCTGGTATCACACGCCTGCCTTCGTGGCAGTTGCAGCGAGTGCCGCTCTTCCTTTTGCTGTTATGTGTGCATACTTTCATTAACATAATTAACGAGTTGATCCAACGACAGTTTCATTACATTTTTTCTTATCAACTTCCATATTATGTCATGTCCTTAATTGTTTTTTGTTTTATGCCAATCTTCTTGTCAATTAAGTCGCGCTTAGTTCTAAATTACAGTAAACAAAGTGCAAGATGTCAGTGCAGTTGAGTCTGATATTTTCAGCAGCAAGTAACTACCTTTTTTAATTACTCGCTTAATAATGTATGTATTTAAAAAATTAATTTGTACATGAGCGGAAAGTTTATTTTTATGCGCATATACTATGTAACCTGATTGATTTTTATTGTTACAACTATCTTGTTAAAACGCTTCTCTGAATCAGCGCGTTTCTTTGACAAGGACTCAATGTACTCGTATGGTAGATATAAACGTACCACTTCGTGTAACTCGCTCAGAATCTAATTTTTAAATAATTCCTTTTTTGTAGCAAATTTCTTATTCTCTGAAAATGTTATCTTTCTCGAACTATTTAATTGTCGGAAATATGTGAAATTCAAACCCGCGGCTTTTGAATGTTAGGTCTAATTGTAACATATCTAAAAAAAATATTTAAATTAATGAAAAACTCCAGTCCCTCATAGAAGGTTTACTAACTTTTTTGCCAGTCAATTTCATCGCATTTGCTCAGCCTTCGCAAGACGAGGTTGCAACATCTCGGCAGTCTAAGTATTTGCAAACCAGGAGACATAACCGAAACTGATGTTAATCCTCTCAGAAAATATGTGATAGGCTCAAGGGTGATTTTAAAGTGAGATCAAGTATATTATACTTTCAGGCCCTGTAATGGACTGGCGTTTTGAACTGTTCAAGTGAGAACCCTTTTAGCATAAAAAGTGATGTTACGATATATACTCTTATATAGATCAAAGCAATGTATTTGTGTTACCGTTAGGACAACAAAACAAATCTTGAATTCAGCCAGCAAAATTCCACCATAGCACAAACAAATGAGTGATTTCGAAACCTAAAACTACATACCGATTTCTTAAGTATGTAGCTACAGCAAACTTATCTTTTGTACCGTTATCAACTGCAGTGTTAAATAGAATCATTGATACATTCCATCCTCACTCTGATAACGAAAGTTGCTGCAACAGAAGTACACTTCGAAGCCATTAATGGCTGAATACTAAAACATATAAACAGAGAAATTGCGAATCGACAAGGCCTAATATTGCTCGGAATGGCTCAAGAGGTGCGTGTTTACGAACTGGACCTAGTAACTAAACTCCAACTGGTATCGCAAAGGGCCAAAACTGGTCTATGCGCGTCTCATTGGTCTACCAGAGTAACCTGACTTAACCTAATGTAAATATTTGCTTATTGAAAACACAGTAAGAGTAATACTTCCATTTATGTACATGTATCTTTCACTTGTTTCACACTCACTACCACTAATACAAATGCAAATCTGCTGATTATCCCCAGCGGTAGTAAAGAGTGACCCATTTAAGGGCGTGCAACAGTTGTTATAACATTAAATAAGTAATAACGCCGCTAACGGGCTGTGCAATATGTTACTTTATAACTGTAAAGGGGATACTTTAACGCAGTTAACTGTATGTGCGCGCTGCTCAGAAAGAAGACAAGCAACGCAAGCAGCAAGGAGAGCATCTCCATCGCCAGACTGGCGCATGAGTATACCGTTATGCGCTGGTTTGTGTGCTAATTAGCCAAGTTTCTAAGCAAACAAACGAGTTTAGCAGCACATATTTACACTAACATATATAAACTAGTATGTATGTGTAGGTGTGCGCTGCCAAAGCATGCTCTGATATAATTTGCCAACATTTTTCCGTTTTTTTTCTCATATTTGATATGCATGCAATAAAACGAAATGAATTCGTAATGTACCGTTAAGTATGCTTATTCTGCTAGAAGTCATGCCAGTGTACAGGCAGACATGCACACATACGTACATACAGTTTCTTAAGTGTTCTACATGCGTTTATGCTTTTTGAAAATGTTGAGTAAGGCTACGAAAGCGAAATGCACTAATGACTGCTAAAATATGCATTAGACATTAGCCGTTTTTACAAACTGTTAACTGTTATTTTGCAGCAATGGTTGATTAAAGCGTTCTTTTGAAAAATGAGTCACATAATTATAGGCGCACTAGCAATGCGAAGGTATTTGTTTTAAAGCTGATAAACTGCAAAAATGTTAGACTTGCCAAAAACATTGAAAAGCAGTATTATTAAGCTACTAGAGGATATCGAACGGGCATGGAAGCTGCAAATATGATTGCAGAAATAGGTAGTTTCCAGCCCGAAATTATGACATACTGGTTAGAGTACGAGTCCTGTGAACTAAGGCTAAGACTAAGTTTAGCTTTCAAGAATTTTCGTTAACCAGTTGCGTTGAGATTATTTAACGGACTTAAGGCGGGAGTTTACCTCTTCTCGAGTTTTTAGATTTCTAGTCAAATGGAGCAAACTTGAGAAAGTTATAAGTATTTTAATACCTGGCTTATGAACTATTTACAACAGCTTTCAAAACTTTAAAGCCTTTTTCCCACAACTCACGTTTTTAAGATCGGTTTTTCTCATAACTTCAGAACTACTTAACAGTTTCCTTTGAAAACATTGCCACCATCGACGTATTTTTCAATAATTCTTCATACAAAATGTAAAATACTAGCTTTAATAACATAAACATTAAACGTCTCGTTAAACAAATTCCCAAAAATTCCAAAAGTAACGTACAGACTAAAGGAAGGTAAGTTTTGATCATCAGCGGCTTAAAACATTTTTGCTAATTCTAATTCGGTACACATTTACAGCTGAAGTAAGAATACAGTGTTTGAGTTTTGCTAAAAATTAAGCATTTTAAATACTCAAGCCGAAAATAACGGCTCTAACTACAAAATATATATTAAATGTTGCCTACATTTAGGCGCATAGCTAAATTACAACACAAGCTTTCTTACAACTTTAAAATTATGCATTTGGTATTTGAAAAGGCATAGAAATTACATCAAAACTCGATTGAAATGTCTACTAAAGCTTACGATTACAATTTCATTACGGCTAAGCACTCTTCTTCTCCACTACCAATTACATGATTTTAACAAAAATATCACACAAAGCTAAAAAGAAATGTTCTGAATAACAAATCAAAATATCGAAACATTGCAAAATGTGTCAAAATCGTTAGCAATTAACAGAGTGATTTTAATAATTCCTGGATTAGTGTGTCAGAAATAAAAAAAAAAATATTTACTTTTATATTAAAGTTCACTTTGTGTATGTTTGCTTTATCCATCTTGTTTATATATGAAAATTCACCTCAAATGCAGATATTAATAATATATGAGCACATACCATATATAGTTAACTTCAATAATACCAACACACAAAATAAATAAAAGAAACCGCCACAAAGCCGATTGTGTTATTTTGCGCTTATTCATAAAGTAATTATATATACATATTATTGAAATACACAGTATACTTATAGTAAACATATACTGTATTCTCTACATTTATTTATGCAACATTTGACTGCAATCAAGTGTTGTTGTTCCACAGTCGCCTTGTGTGCAATTCGCTTATAAATTTCAATTTGCAAACTTGACTCGAGTAAAATCCGCACAGCAAGCAACCACGCCAGACGAAAGTGCCAAGAATTGCTCAAAGCTGCATTGCAGACTTGCGATTGGGCTTTAGTGTGTGTGTGTGTGTGTGTGCATATTGTTTCTGAAAATCCTGTGTGTTTCACAGCAAACGTAATTGTATGCGCAAGAAATTTACTTCTTAGAGCTGTATGTATATTAGGGGGTCCGGTAATCCTCAATTTAATTTTTTTTTGCAAGCGCTGCCAAAAGTGTCTGTTCCCAAAAGCAAGTGCTTCATTTTTAATTTAAGCCCTGCCTATCTCAATTTAGTTTTCCCAAATACTTTATGTGTAGTTTTTTTAATTATTTCCAATAAGTTTTTTATCTCCCATGGAGATCACAATACAACTTTAAGAGAGTGATATTCCAATACAAAATTTTTTACTCTATACAAACGTCTTATTGATTTTTTTCATACAAACATTGCTTTACAAGTTATACGCAGTTTAATTTATACCTCAAATATATTATATGCATATAGTGCACCGTGTCGTATGAGCAACAGAGTTTGCCTTCACCACTTGTTGGAATGCTCAGTTCATTTGATGCGTAATTTTGACGGCGCCTAACTTTTACAGGAACATTTTTATGGAAAAAATTATGAGGCCATTTTTTGTAGAGCGGAGAATTTGGTATTAAAATATGATTTTCAAAGTTGTGGATTTACTTGCTTAAGCAAAATATCAAAAAATCCCATGTCAAATATTTGAGAAAATAATTTTGATTTAGACACGGTTTAAATTGAAAACAAAGACTTGTTTACGTTGTGTTCTTTTTTATAGAGCTAAACCTGCAACTTTAGGGAGCGTTTACAAAAAAACAACCAATTTGGAAAATAACGAATACCGTAATGTATAGGAAAATGTAACTTAAAACGCAAAGCTAGAATTTGTGTGCTGAGCAAACTGGTTACAGATGCATACGAGTATTATTAATCTATGTAACAGTAATACATGTATAAATATATATTTTAACTCTTGTAAACACTTCCAGTTCACAAATTTTGCTGTCGGTGTAAATGCGGCTTTGTATTTGTTGCTTGCAATTGAAAGTAAGATCGTAGACAAAGCTGATTTTTGATATTTAACACATGAAAGAAAACAACTGAAGAGATTTTAAAATTGTTATATATAAGTACCATTTAAATAATACAAAACTCAAAGGTATATTTCTGCTTATTTCACCGTCTTTTAATTTAATCTGGTTAAGGCGTCTGAGTGAAATAACTTTAAGTCAATACAACTTGTGTTTAGCAGTTAGTATTAATACTAAGAAATTGATGCATATTAAAAAACAAGAAGACAAGTAAGCGATATTGTCAAAAGAACTTAGAGGCAAACATTATCAGTTATTGTTCCAACGAACTTAAAATTTTCTGAACTCCTTAAGAAATCTATTTCTACGAAAGCCGCTAGCAATATTCACTTCAAATATGCTTCTATAGAGATCAAATAAAACTTATAACTTGTCTGCCCACATGTTCTTAAAATTTTTCTCAATTTCTCCAATTTCCAGTGGTGTTCCACATTTTGTGCGGTTTTCGGTTAGCGTTACATATCCATAGCCACAGTAAATATATGTATATCTATAGTATATACATATACATATACATATGTATATAGCATTTTCCTTAAGTCCGTTTGCAGGGTAAGGCCAAATGTTTGTAAAAGACTGAAATTTGTGAATGAAAATTCGCCACTAGTCTGTGGGGTACCACAATTTCTCGCAGCCTCCGGTGACCGCGCAGCTGGCAGTGTGCTTGCAACATTCATGCATGTGTCTTCAAAATTCATCTTTCATTCATGGACTCTGGTCGTTGATATACATATGTATACTGTGTTTGGTTGTATTTTACACATACAGTTATATTTTTATATTTCATTTATAGTTTCCACATTTCACCATTGAAACTTTAACAGAATTGCTCAGACTATTTATGAATATTTTATAAAGAAATAAAATTGCTATTTTGGTAAATTGGTAAATACCAAACTCGAATTTCGAAACCACTAGAAAGTGACTCGTTGCATTTCAGCTATAGTTTCAGAGTATATATGATGTGGGAACTCTGTAGTCTAAAATCTAGTGTATTAATGTCTCTGAAATGGATATGAACAGTATACCGAAAGTTAAGTCAAATGAAAGCTCTATTTTTGATGATTATGTAATACTAGCAAGCCAACGTCCGTTGTCTTACCTTACTTTGGTAACTCTAGTCAACACTATGAGCACATTAGAACATGCTCAAAGTATTTCCCAGAAGCGATAGAGTTTTTAAACGGTTGACTTTTGTCACACCTTTGGCTAGAATTTGCTCAAACACTTTTTCCTCGAGTGATGGCAACTCTGTTCTCAAATACCGAGAGAAAAACAAGAACTTACGAATGATTTAAAGATAACTTTTTCAGAAACCTTCTCAGGCTGATAAAAAAAATTTTCAAAAAAGTGACAACTCCATCCTTAAGCCCGCTTTTCAGAGCATAAAACCAGTCTTTGTGTTACAATTAGGTGCGTAATCTACTCATGAATATGTGTAAAATAAAATGTCCTGAAAACATAACAAAAAATTGTGTTTTTTCGTTTGGTCGATAGGTGGATACTCTATGCCCAAAATATGCTGTAAGACTGCAATAAGTGTTAGGCAAACACAGCTGAGATCTTATTCCCTATGTTGATCTTAATCCTCCTCCGTACCGTTTATATAGACCCGACTGTCCTTAAAACAAAGTGCTAAAACATCACCAACGGCAATCTGATTGATATCACTACCACTTTTCCTTACAAAGAAGTCTATTAATTTCGCATTAACTACATCAACGAGCGACACTAACCGATATTCTCTATTCTACTTCACTTTCAGCTAATCAACGACCCACTAACCGCCGATCACAAGCGCCGCCACTGCCGTTTCCAGCGACAACAAATCCATGAACTCCAACTGGCACAGCGCTCACTCAAATCCCAATTGAACGAACTGAAGTATCATCGCATTGGCGAACGTGTACGCAACTTGGAAATCGAACAGCATCGCATGGCCGATGCCAATTTCAATTTGAGTCGACAAATTGCCTCGCTCGATAAATTGCACACTTCAATGCTGGAGCTGCTCGAAGATGTCGAGAGTTTGCAAACGAAAATGGATAAAAGCCTGCCTGAGTTGAGGCATGAAATTTCCAAATTAGAATTCACCAGCGCACAACTTACCGCGGAGGAGAGTCTGCTGCGTGAGGAGGGCAAAAATGTGGCGCGTTCGGTGCAGGCGATGGCGGTGAGCGTCAGCACGTTGCAAGATGAGCGCGATGCTAATAAACAAATGCAGGTGGCGGTGGCGCAGCTGCGGGGCAAGTTGGACCGCCTGGAGAGCGTGTCACAGGACATGCAACGTGCAGTGATGCAACAGCAGAAACAGCATAGTGCGGAACACAAGGTGAGTGGTATATATGTATGTATGTATGTCTTGTATTCGGTGCGTGCATTTAAAGGAGCCTTGGGGCGAATTAATTGAGTTGTTTTGCGAGACTCGGGTTTTCCACTTCAGTTCTGTTGCTAGTTGGGCGATGTTTGCTTAAAGAAAATTACGCAATTAAATGGATAGTTGAGATTAACTCGAAGAAATAACTGTTTGTCTATTAAATCGATAACTGAATCCGATATAGTTAAAAAAAGACTTTGACATGTAAGTTGGCCTATTCTGATCAAGTGCTCACTTTTATTTCGATTTCACAAAGTCTTAGAATATCGGACGGCATCACCAGGATTTTAGCAAAAATATTTGTATCGAGATTGCCAATAGTCAGTCACTTTACTCGCAAAGCCCCAAACAATATCAAATAGTCAAACCGAGAGATCCCTATGACCCGTTTTTACATGATACCTCTGGCACTTGAGAGAATATATAATATATATGTAACAGCTTCATCCAATACCACCATGTACCATTAAAATTATTTAATTATTCTTCAATAGTTGCCAACCTCTACAAAAATACATTCGAAAACAATCAAATCTTAGAACCTTCATATTTGGCAGAGGACTTCTGCTTCTTAGCATTCATTTTGATTACAGATTATTATTATTAACTCTCAAATCTCAAAACTCTTTTCAACCGTTTGTTTTCTTAAAGCTTTAGTTTGATATGTGGGCTACATATATACAATATTGTTGTAATTCTTATTTCAATAATTTTGTTTTCAATTAGGTGGCAACGCCATTCAAAAATTAATTCGACAAAAATTTAACAAGTGCTTACTGTATATTTTAGTTCTCGATGAAGTCAATTTATTTTAACAATTTTTATAAATTAAAATAATCCTTAAGAGGTGGCAACCCTTTTAGAAATTTTTTCAACCGTTTGCTAATTTAAGGCTTAAATAGATTTGATTTACATACTTACATATTGTTATAATTCCCAATTAAATAATTTTCTCTTCGAATAGGTGGCAACGCCATTCAAAAATTAATTCGACAAAATTCTAACAAGGGCTAACTGTTAATTTTAATTAATTTATTTAAAAAATTTTTGTAAATTAAAAAATAATTATTATTAGGTGGCAACCCTTTTAGGAGTTTTTTCAACCGTCTGCCTACATGTTGTTATAATTCACAATTTAATAATGATTTCCAAATAGGTGGCAACGCTATTCAAAAACTATTTTGACAAAGATCTAGCATGTGCTAACTGCTTATCTAAAAAGTGTTAACTGTTTATTTCAGTTCTCGATAAAATTAATTTATTCAAAATTTTTTATAAATTGAAAAACAGTTGGCAACCCTTTTTGGAATTTTTATCTTAATTCCCTTTAAATGTAATATATTTTAACAATTTACATAGATTAAAAATACTTTAACTGCTGGCAACCATTTTCGAAAATATTTGCAACCATATGTATTTTAAATCTCTTTGTACATTATTTTAACATCGAATAAGTTTGTTTTCAAATTTTTGGCACCCAAGCCTTCCCCTTACCCAGTGGATCCGCCACAGCAACCGTCTAACTTCCTGCCTTCAAACCTGCTGATTGCACCAATCAGTGAAAATATATGAAATAAATTTATTTAATAAAATGGTACTCTGTTTATGTCGATCGAGGAACTCAACTATTCAACACTTTTGCTGCAGTCAAATTAAATTAATTTCGCGATTCCTAGAAATCTTTGATTGTTTTGCAGCAGCGCTTTGTTTGCATTTCGCACACCACTCTTCGGTCATCAAAATTTTCCTCGTGCGACAATGCATTTTCATTCATTCAATAATTTCCAAATTGCCAGCGCAGTATTATGTAAATTTCCGTTATGGCAGCAAGCAGCTTAAACGAAAAGCGAGCCAAACATTACAAATTCATTGCTGGCAACCACGAGGCAATCAGTCCGTGTCAACATATGCAAGGCCATCGTGTTAATGACCGGAAACACTTTGCTCTATTCATTTCCTGTGCAATTTTTTTTCCGACCGTTTCTGAGCACAACTCATTTTTAAGCAATTTTCTATTATACTTTGGCAAAGTGCTGAAATAATAAAGCGAATTTAAAATTGCGAAAAATGAGAGGAAGCTCAACGAAAATGGTGTGCATGGTCCGGGGTGAATGGTGAGGGCGGAAAGCAAATCACATAACGAGCGCAAATCTGCAGCATACGAGCTTAAATGGCAGCAATTTAGTGTGGCCAACGACGCGTGACTGTTTTGAAACTTTTACCCCCCCCCCACCCGTGTGCATGGAGCGTTGTTGCTCTGGTTGCCAGCACATTTTGTTTTCACTTCGCAGAGCACGCTGCTCGCATTACGCAGTTACAGGCGTGCAAACATTTCTTGCCGCCAACCTCTGATTTTTCTTCATTATTGTGAGCGTCCCTCGCTTTGTTCTCGGCCGCACGCCCAGCCACGCCAACATCCGTGCGTTCTAGCATCCGTTTCCGTTAGCGTGCTGTGCGTGTTGTTGCTCTCTTTCTCTCCCTTCTTCTTTCGTTGCTTTTGTTACTGTGACATCCGTTCGGCGTTGCTTTTGTCACTAATATGTACTACTTACTTCTATACGGCGTTTCCTACATCTACATATATTGTTGTTGGCGTTTTTCTATTATTTTCCTTTTTTCTCAAATTTATACTTTCCGGCAGCCAGTATGCGAGTTTGTCACATTTCGTTCGCATGTTGACAACAGTCCACTCATTTCACTAGCACAACCTCTCACATCCCCGCTCTCCCTGTCGGCAAGACTTTGACAGTCACTCGCTCAGTCACGCAGAACTGAACAATCAAAGCGCACTCGCACTTCCGTCTACTCGCCGCCTTCTCTGCCAACACGATTAGATATTTGCACTCATCTCCAATATACATATACTTCCATCATATGCCCTACCATTCCCGGTTCCTTTAGCTGCCGTTAGAATCCGCGTGGTCACCCGCTAACTGCCCGCCACTCAAGCACTCTTAAATTTCACTTTGTTGACACGTTCTTTTCAAGCGTACCACACTTAAATTGTATTTCCGGCATAAAGACGACACAAAATGATTTCCGACGTGCTCCTGACATACTCTATTCGCTATCACTTCCCTTTACTATGCACTTCGCTGCTGATTTCACTGCCTGAAATCGGAAAGGACGTGATATCAGAGTGCAATTGTAATGTGATGTTGGAGAGAAAAGATGAACAGCATATTCTTACTGGTGAACTTTTGAAACGAAGCAAGTGGAAAACCTCTGTCAAGTAACAGTCAACCTGTTTTTCTAGAAACTGTGAAGCAATAGTTCACATTTCTATTGTGGCAGCCAAAGCACGCGAAATGTAGCAGCATCTTCCCGAGAACTTTTTATGTCCTCTGGTGAGTTTAGTGGGTGGTTAGGTTGGGAACTGAGTCTCCGACTATTTATATTTGGGTCGGTCTTTTGTGCTACCAGGAATACTTCCACGTATGAATCAAGAGTCTCGCGGATCGACGAGGCGCGTTGATATTATTACCATTATTTTTGAATTAGGCGAATTTACTCCGTCGTCTGAATATGTGACATTCTAGACATTTCAAACTCAGTCTTGAGCGAGCTATAGAGTCTAATAGATCTCGTAGAGATAATTGTTGCACGTTTTCTTCCAGACAAATTGACGTTTGGCAAAGTCATCGATGATCAATGCACAGCTAGAAGCCCAACAACTTGGACCGTAAGATGATGTGCTAGTTTAAAAACTCGCAGGGATTTCAATTCCTTGATTCCTGGCGTCTTCATAATGATTTTTAGACTTTATCGTGCTTCTTTTGAAGCTCATTGGCTTTACATTTTTCAAAGATTATGTTATAACTAGACGCCAATACATCCAGAGGACTGAAACTATAGTCTATAGAAAATGCCCTATTAAAATCTTCGACGCCTACATTCCCTTTGAGTTTCCTCAAGCTCACTGCACCACATCGGCATCGACAGATCAGCACATCTTTCACAAGTCTGAGCGCTTAAGAGTGAACTCTACCAAACATAACTTAAATTTTACAAAATGCTCCAAACAAAGATTTCTGTAGCATGGCTGAAGTTTAGATTTCCCACAAAAATTGCTGGCATATTGCCAACGTCAGTAGCCCACACAAGTCACGAATTATGAAAAGACAAAATGTTAGACATTAAAGTACTAACACTTGTGTAGTAATCTTTTATTGTAATCCATATTCAGACGGACGCTAACAGATATATATAGTATACTTCAGCGTTTCAATCTTCGTTGACAAGAACTAAATATATATGTAGAGCCACGAGGCACATTATGTATGTATATATAACATATGGGTCACTCAACTTTGAACTCCCAGGAACCTAAAGCATTATGAGTACTTTTAACACAGACGTGTCCTTTTTAATCTCATTGCAGTTACACCACACTCACCAGAAGCATCACAATCACCAACATCGAGACACCAGCAACAAGAATAACAAAGACGATAACAACATGGCAACAGCAGAGGCACATGGTGCCGAGTCGCTTGTCGCCAAACTAGAAAATGTCGAAGAACAATACGAGTCCATTATACAGAATCTCCCACAGGACTGCAGCGAAGCGCCGACTGGCAGTGATGCCGGCCTCTTCATGATTTCACCAGCCGGTCAGCAACGACCACGCATGGTGCATTGCAGCGCAGACGGTTGGACCACCATACAGCGACGTTACGACGGCAGCGCCGACTTTAATCGGTCTTGGGCTGATTATGCTGCCGGTTTCGGACAACCAGCCGGCGAATACTGGATTGGTAACGAACAGCTACATCATTTGACGCGTAATAATTGCACTCAACTGCGCATACTCATGCAGGATATCTATGATAATGTTTGGCTAGCACAGTATGATCGCTTTTATATTTCATCGCGAGCCGATGGTTATCGCCTGAATACCGCCGGCTACAGCGGCAATGCCTCCGATGCGCTCGACTATCAACAGGGCATGCAGTTCTCGGCGATCGATGTCGATCGTGACATTTCACAGACGCACTGCGCCGCCAACTATGAGGGTGGCTGGTGGTTCTCGCATTGTCAGCACGCCAATCTGAATGGACGCTACAATCTGGGTTTGACTTGGTTCGATGCGGCGCGCAATGAATGGATTGCCGTCAAATCTAGCCAAATGCTAATTAAACGCCAAACGGCGGCTAAGTGCAGCGCCGAATCGACAGCTGCGGAAGCGACGACGACAACATGGCAGACAGCGTCGGCGTTAACGCCGTCGTCGTCACCATCATCGCTGCCGGCAGCGCTTGCGACTGGCCAACAGCTCGTGACGGACGAAGTGCACTCGGAGGCAATGCCTGTGGCGGCGGCGCCAGCCGCAGTGAGTAGCGCGACGCAACGGCCAGTGCGCTCGCCGGCAACGATAGCGTTGTACGCTTCCGCGGCGCGTCTGTAAAGTGCTCTCTGAAATTGCTCGCACAACACCGCCAACTAATATGTAGATGATGATGTGCGCGCCACCACAGTCATGCCTGCGGCAGTTCACGTGTGCAGTGCGTGTGTTGATACGTGTGTAAATATGGTTAGATCGGCGCGACATATACGCATATATATGTACATATGTATGTGTTTGTGTAGGTAAATGTATGCCGAGAACTGATTTGATTTTCCGTTTTATGCGTGTGGGTATGCAAAACAATTGCGCTGCAGTGTACTTATTTAGTCCAAAGTTACTAATTGATTTAAGTTTTTGTGTGTGTGTCTGTGTGAGTGTGAGTTTAGGATTTAGGATTATGAAAATATTATTATTATATACATATATAATGATAAGTAAACTAGTGACAAGTAGTTGCTTTTTTAAAGTAATATGTATGCGCTCGGCAACGAGTAAGGAAATGATTGAGGTAAATGAGGACTTGTCAAATGATTTTATATATCCGCTACCTTTTCACTACTTTAAGCTTAGACTTAAGTTTAGTATATACTAAAAATATTTTTTTTACTATTTTATATTTTATAATTCAAAATTTTAATTAAGTAATTCATATTAGTATTTTATACATATTTGATTATATTATTTTTTCCTTCGAGAGGCACTAATGTATCTTCCAAAGGTAAAATATCGAGAATGAAAGGAAAAATAATTTACGGGTGCTCTAAAGTCGGGAAGAGTAAAGGGAGGCACGCCGTAGAATTTTTAAGGATTAAAAACGGTTTATTTCGACTTCAGATACAACTACGGGTCCTATAAAAAAAGTTAAAGGGCAAAGTTGTAGGTGACGATAAGATCTATTAATCTTGTGTCGACACTTTTTTCAGATAATCCCAAAGATACAAGTTTTTGAGGTTTTTTGTTTTTCATTTGTACAAAAAAGATTTTTCTTTCACGAAATTTGGCTTATACACACTTTCATAGGTCCCAAATACACTGTATTAATTTTTTTAAATATTAAGGAAGGAACGTTATTTCGAAAAAAATGAAAAAAGCCCTGATAAGAATTTATTCAACTATGAATTTTTTTTTCAAAATTATCGACCCTGTTCTAGTAGTATTGATGAAAAACATTATTTGAAAAACATATTTTTTATGAAAGCAATTTAAATTTTTCAAGAAATTGATATTTTTAATTTTGATTTCAAGAAATCAATATATTTGAATCAAGGTGTAAGGTAAATATTATTGCCATAAGTAAGTTTATTTCTTATAAAATTTTAACAGTAAACTCATTACTTTCTTCCAAAAGATGTAAATAAAAAAATAAAATAAGAATTTACCCATCCAAGGCTACAAAAATCAACCATAAAAACATTATTTATAAAGCCAAAATATTTCAATATTTCAAACAACGCACAGTTTTACATATCAATTAACAACATTTCGTGGCAACTGCTGCAATGCCTTGGCATATTGGCAACATGAATTTCTACTGAACCCATTACTACTCCAAATATGCTTTCAGCGGAATTATTTTCATGTCTGCTTTGAGGAAACAGCTTTTAATTAATGATTCTTCCTAACTAGTGAACATTTATTAAATTAAGCCATGTTCCAAACCATCCACAATGTTAGTTAAGCCTGCAACCCACCTTTTCACGCATTTCTATGATACCGTTAGAGCATGTACCAAATTCAAAAAACAAAATAAAAACGTACAGAATATAAAACTCAATGCGTCCACGAATTACAAGAACAATGTTACAAATATTTATACAATTACAGAACACATAATAGATTAAAAATTCGCAGCAGATAAAATTGTTTGCAATTTTTTCAATAATATTTCTTCTCCAATTATTCCACCTAAGTTACTAGAGTGCGCTTTCATTGCATTTACAATTTCAATAAAATATTTTCCTTCTCAATTACTTCGCATAATTCACTTTTGATTGTACAAAGAGCAATAGAAATTCCCATAAAAATAAATGAAATTACGGTAAATAAATTTCTAAGAAAACAGACAAGCAAAAAATTATATTTAATTTCCATTCACCCACTTAAAAGCTACTCAGTGTTTGAGCGTAAATAAAAGCTTGGGTGTGTGTGCACTGCATTAGGGTCGTTGCTGCTTTGCAAATGGATGAAGAAAAGTTGTTCGTAATGGTTGGGAAAGAGAATAAATTCATTGAAATATATACGGAATATTTTTGAATATGAAAATTTCAAAGCTTAAATTTGTTTGCTAACATTATGATTATTATAATAGAAACTTCAAATTATTTTCCTTTATTTAATAAAATTTTTGGGAAATAAAATTATTCAACATCATAGTTTAAAAGAGATATTAGTTTACCACAAAAGGCACTGTTTTCCACATACTGTTTATATATACTTAGGATTTTTTAACGCCTATTACGGCTTACAACTCAACTCACTTGAATTGAAATTGAAACAACTCAACTTAGTTAAGTTGAAATTAGAACAACTCAACTTGTTAAAAATTTTTCCTTTTTCGTTGACAAACTAAAACTAATATCAGTTCAAATTATATTTTTCCTGTAAACCCAAAAGTTGAAATATACGATGGTTAGTAAAATTTCTAACTATTTTCAACGTAGAATTAAAACCAAACAATATACTTAATAGTCATTAAAATGTTATGTTTTGCTACAAAACACAAAATAACAAAATGTATAGCAACATTTGAATGACGTATTAAACCCTGAATAATATACCTTAAGTTTGACACGAAATTTGTAATTCCCAGAAGTAAAAGTCAGAGACCTTATAAAATATATATGCATATATGATTAGCGTGACCAACTGAGTTAATTTGTAGTTTGTCTGTCTGTATATACGCGCACTAACATATTAGTTTTTGAGATATCGAACAGAAATTTGAGGAATTCCGTCCTTTTCTTCCAAAAAAGTTGCTCATTTCAACTGAAGTGGAGTTTAGCTGAAGACAACCCCACTAACACAAGGTTGTAAAAATTAACGTCACAAAAAATGTTTTATATGATGTCAGTTTAATTAAAATTTTTTATTGGCCAAAAGATTTGAAATTTCAACTGAAGTGGAGTTGAGTTGAAAACAACTGCACCCACAAAAACATGGGTAAACCGACGACAACTTAATTTAATTTTTTAAAAGTAAAATGTTTTTAAATTTCAACTGAAGTGGAGTTGTGTTATAAACAACCCACCTTGTGCTAGGTTGTAAACGGCAATACCACAAAAAATGTTTAAGATGATGACAACTCAATTGAAATTTTTTTATAGCAAAAAGTTTTAAGCTTTCAACTGAAGTGGAGTTGATTTGTAAACAACTCCATTAGCACAAGGTTGTAAACGGTAATACAACAAATTCATATAAACGGTAACACAACAAAAAATGCATTCGACGATGACAACTTAATTTACTGATAATACCAAAATATAAAATTTCAACTGAGGTGGAGGTGAGTTGTAAGCCCTAAGCCAATTCATATAAACTGAATATATAAGAAATCTATGTCTAGATTTTTTTCAGTGATATATAATATCGAATGTCTGAAAATTAAAACAATCAAAAGCTGTAAGACGAAGATCTATACTTAAATTTAGTCTATAAGTTGCTATCTCAAATGCAAATTATACAATTTTATATTATAAAATTTCCATACGCAGACATTCTTATTAGATCATGTCCAATGCAAGTACGCGCTCGCTTAATGCCCCGCACAATTGCTAAAAGAAAATACATGGTACCACATTAATGTACAGAAATATACATACAGTTTCAATTTGCTGACATTTTAAAATCAAATACACATTGCGTATGTGTAGTCATATAAAGGCTGTTGTATGCTGAAAGATTAATTGCGTTTAATTGAATATTAATGTGCACACTTCACATTCAAACGGACGGGAAACATACACGAAGAGAAAGCAGTAGGGGAAAAAAACGGGCATTGAAAGGTGAGGGACAAAAGCGAACAGCGAATCAATAAATTGGTATTGCATTCTCAGTTATGCTTTTAATTTTAAATTATTGCTTCAACACAAACATGACAAAGGCAAAACATTTACCTTATAAATTATTTATATAATTTAAATTAGCTCATTTTTGTTGTGGTTGGAAATCGTGCAAAGGAATTTTAAACAAATCAGCTAATAGTAGGGGTAAATGGCTTCATTCCATGTAGTACTTCATGCCAAATGTTGTTTCAGTTGAATCATTTGAAGTAAATACTCAGTGTCAAAAGCCTTGCAGAGACCAAAAACTCACTGGTTCTCTTGTAATTTACATTGAGCCTGAAGAATCTTGAGACCGCATAAATACAAATCGTTGATCAGCGCTATCCGAACAAGGGTGAGACCCAACTAGCCAGTAGTCAAAGTCAATAAGAAGACAGATCCGACTTGTTGCTTTTTTACCAAGAGCAAGGCTGATACGCCTTAACTTTGAAATTTTCTTTATACAACTAAAATATTTATAATTTGAGAGATGATTCAAAGCGGCTTAGCTGATGTCCAGCGATGATCTGAATATGATTAGACTCAACACATATAAAATCTTCGGCCTCAGAGAAAATTTCAGTATCTTACTTTAAAACTCTTAGACATAGTTCTTTTATATCCCGAATAGGGTTTACTAAATTTACCACGCTGTTTATAATACCCAGAAGGAAACATCAGAAACCCTATAATATATATAAATATAAATCATCAGTATGACTAGCTGAGTCGATTTAGCAATGTCCGTCCGTGCATAAGTATATATGTTCCTAGTTTTAGGGATATCGGTCTCAAATTTTTCAAAAATCTTTTTCGCACAAGATGCTGCTTATTTGTCGGAAACGCCGATATCGGAACACTACAGCATATGGCTGGCATATAAACTGAACGATCGAAATTAAGGCCTTATATAGAAAATTTTTTTATTTGACAAAATATCACCACGAAATTTGACATGATTGCCTTATATGGAACACTTTTTATTTGTGAAGGGTATTTTCGCAGTTAACAATTTTTCTTGTTTTTAAGAAAACCTGCCTTTAACGATTCTAGTTTAAACTCAAAAATTATCTAAACCATATCAACCACGAGGTAATTACAGTGAAGCAGCAGCCTCTCGCTTAGTGCTTACTTCACGCTTATTGAGAGTAGAGAGCCGCACAAGTGATTAATTATTTCACACGTTAATCGGTAAGCAACAGCGCCAAAAACGCTGACGTATCAAAACAGGCATGAAAATACAACTTCAACTGCTGTGCTGAGCATGGTTTGCGGCTCACTTACTTTACTATATAATCTATATCGTCACCTAAAATGCAAAACAACGTATCATCAAAAAATCGAAATTGAGCTTTTTTTGGTTTACGAGTCACTACATATTACAGACATATATAGTATATAGCATAAACTTTGCAACTCCCGCCGTCAGATATATATAACCATAATATAAGCAAAACTCATTTTTTTTTTCAATATGTGTGGTTTCTATTACAACGTTTTTCCGTCGCTTGTAAACATATGAAAAGTGATCTTACGTTATTTTGCATTTTAGGTGACGATGTAGGGAGTGAGATTTGCATATCTAGCGCGCTGCAACGGCAACAACAGCCAACAGCTGCGAAGCATACGCGTTTATTTTGTGCATAACCGTGAAGGCAAATATTTTGCCAAGCACACACACACACACAATGCGTCTACATACCAATTACTTACTCGCCGACGAATTCGCACAAAACCAAACCAGACATTTTAGCCATATAATTCAACAAATTGTCGAATCCACACACATTGAATGCCCAGCAGCCATTCACGCCGGCGCTGCCGCACTCACTTCCCACCGCTGACCTACTTCCGGCGCACTCGCAGCACGTTGGGCTTCGGCATACAATTCAAACTAGACTTGAAAATTGTAACTGGCTGCACCGCAGCGGTATTCATGTGCGCCACGCAGCAACCAGCAACCAGCAACCAACAACCTGCGCAACCGGCGTGCAACGGAGCAGCCTCCGCAACCAACAAATTAATCTAAAACAATTGCTGCGCAAGCATTTCGAGAAAATAAACAAAAGTCACACATTTACAGGCGCACTTCGCTGTGTGTGCTGTGTGGGCATGCAATTCGGGTTTTCTAATATTTCCACGCAGAAATAATCCATTTCCATTTGCATTCGCAAACTCTCAATGCGATTGCTCGGCGTGTGCGGCAATATGTCTAGTGGGGATTTAATAGAAACTGACCGAATGCCGAATTTATGTTTCTTATTTTTATTTCTTTACTTTATGTTGCATGCTGCAGTTTTGTGTGTGCCATTCATTCAGCGAAATTAAATTTTTTATCATTGCACTTTCTTATTTAGATTTGCCTGCAATGCAAGGCTACACAAAAGACACGCTGAAGATTAAATGAATTGGACCTACGGCAAATGGAAAAAATATTCGCATACAATACATTCATGAGAATGTTTATTCATACCTGAAATACACAAATACAAACATTCATACATTCCCAGCACTACTTCCTTAAGCCGTACTCGGTTCGTCCTATTAGTTGAGCGTTATTACTATTTTTGTAGAGCGCCACTTTTTTATTATTGCCACCATTCTTTTTATTTTTAACAGATTTTCATTAAACCATGCTCATGCCATGCTTTTCCATTTCTGTCTTTTAGTCAGTATGTTTCGTTTTCATTTCCCCCATTTTTTTAACCAAATTGGGTTCGTAAAATCATTTCGCTTGCCACAGATTTACGTTGACATTAGCTTTGCGAATTCTGTGGATTATCGGTGTTTTTCTCTTTTTTCTTCTCAATTTGAATAAATAGTTTAGTAATGGTAAAATAACGAGTTTAAAGTGCGCAAGTGCTATTTTTTCTTTTCTCTTTTTTACCGGAATTATTTTGCTTAAGGGGTTAGGGGTAGTCAGAGGCACGAAAAAAAGAGAATTTTCAGTATTTTTTTTTTGGCTATTAAATCTTGTTATTTTACAAAAGTAGTAATGTGGCATTATTATAGAATGTGTTGACGTGAAGTCACGAAAATTTCAAAAAAAAAAAAATTATTTCCAAAGTTGTAGTTGTTTGTGTTGACCCTGTTCCAAAAAAAGGTACTTGCGGTGACAACCATAAGTCCTTGGAGATTCATCTAAAATCAATCGGACAGAAAAAATTAGTTTTATAAATAGATAAACTCGGGCCTGCTCGAAGGACTTTTTTGTTTTCAAAAATTAACAAAATGGCGGCCTCAGGAAATTTTTTTCTAAATTTTTGCGAAAAAATCAACAGTTAATTGGTCTTAAAAAATCGAAATTTTTGAAAAAAAAATCCTTCGATCAGGCCCGAGTTTATTATGTACTCTAAAAGCTGTATAAATTTCATTAAAATCTACTGAGCGGTTTTCGAGTTGCAGTTGTCACCGGTTCAAAAAACATAGTTTTGAGAAAAACGCGTTTAAAGTTTCACCCGAGCGCTTTGAGGTGACCGAGCTCTCTTTGTTATTTGTCGAATAACTCAAAAACTAATTCTCGGATCAACGTGAAATTTTCAAGAAATATTTTTTAAATATTACACTTAACGAAAATGCAAAAAAAAAATTATTTTTTGAAAATTCTGACTATCTCTAAGCCTTTAATGAACAAGTATAAAATATTTGCAAAGATATACAGGGTGCGGCAGTCAATCCCGCATTTTTGAAGTAGGTGTAAAAAAAACACGGACATAGATATCAAAATTATATTCATAAAATATTTTTCTACATTAAAAAGCATTTAAGAAACATTGAAAATAATCACTGTTTGAAAATAACATCAGCAAGATGGCGGCCTTGCGAAGCTGTTCATAACATCACGAAGCATAGGCTGAGGAATTCTCTTTTCTAGTTTTCTTGCCTTCAGTTCACCAACAGTATGAGGTCTTTCTTCGTACACTTTACTTTTTAGATAACCCCACAAGAAAAAATCACACGCAGTGAGGTCTGGTGAACGGGGCGGCCACGGAATCGGGCCATTGCGGGAAATCACTCGGTTTGGAAAAACTCCGTTAAGAACATTCACTCTCACTGATCTCACGCACTGATCTCGCACTGCCACCTCTTTTTCTTGTCGTTTCACCAATATTTTCAAAGTTTTCGACCCACAACTTTATTGCGTTTACCGAAGGCACTGGTCGATTGCGATTAATTTGAAAATGCGTTCGGAAACGACGCCGAGCGGCTACATAGCTACCACTTTGATAAAAAGCTTTCACGGCAAACGAACGTTGTTGCTTAGTCCACGGCTCCATGTCTACTGAAATGCTATGAATATACCTTGGCTGCTCGCCCCCCACCACTTACGCTCCTGCGCGCTATTTATAATTGCAGTATTGACTGCCGCACCCTGTACATATATTATTTCCGAGTTATTTACGATAATATGGAGAGATCTAAGCTACTATTGTCATTTTCAGTTTCTTGAAACTTGCATCGAGCATCAAGTTTGGATGCCAAGTTTCCGAAGAAGTTCAAAATTACGTTCACAATACTTTTTTATTCTCTGAACGGAGTTTATTAAGTTTGTCACCAAGTTTTTAACACCCAAAAAGAACCTTCGGAGACCTTATAAGATATATATACTTGCATAAATATACTATTATTTTGAGGGCGGACGATGTAGATTTTGAAGGATAAATTAGGAATTTTAAACTTATGAACAAAGTCTTACTAACATAGTAAGCTCTTAGTTTGTATGCATGCTCAGAATGATGACCTAAGTCGATTTAGCGACTTAGTAAGTCAGTTTCTGAGATTTCTCTCAAGTTTCTCCGAAATTTCGCGCACGTCCTTTTCTCCTCCCGGAACTGCTTATTTGAGAATTTCAAAATCATGCTTCGTCTGGAAAACTGTCTTAATTGACGAGAAATCTTCACGAAATTTGATATGAATTATTGTCAAAAGGAACGCTCAAATTTCTACAGAAATTGTTTGTCAGTTTTTCTATGGAAACTTTTGTATTTGTGAATAGTACAATCTCCCTTATTACACTCTTGTATATAATCTATATTCAAATATACGAATGTGTTAAAGACAATAAAAAATACAGAAATTGAGTTCTCAGCACGCTAAAGTATAGTTTTACGAAAAATATACATTAAAAGTGTGATCTCACGAAGAAATAAGTATGAATTTAACGCCTCACAGTGTGATTATCATGCAATCCGTTGAAATGTTGAACTACAATATCAGCAAAATAGTTAATTTTTAAACAATCAACCCAATAAACCGCACCTAAAACCAATTTGCTTATAATTTTCCATGCAGCCTTTAAGCGATTAGCTACATAAAGCAGACAAATATATTATATTTTCTGAAACGTGGAGGTCCGCTTAAAAACTATAGCCTTAAATTGAAATATTTTGTAATCAAATATGCGCACCAAATATGTAAATATTCAATGAGAATATTCTGCCGGTGGCAGCAATCACTTTGGCATACATGAGAATGTTACTCATACGGCATGTCGACGCTTAACACTACTGCAGAAGATTTGAATTTAATGAGTAGGATATCGCGTATAGAAAATTGGAATTGACAACTAAAGCATAATATAATATTTTATAATTTTCCCCATTAAACATATTATTCACAATAGCCCTTGAAGTCCGAAACAGCCAAAGGTCAATCATTTTATTTATATATAAATATTTATACTCGTCTAAGGAATTGAGTTAATTTAATTTCGAACTCAACGAATTGAGTTTAATAGAAGATAGACTAAACAACATGAATTGAAGTCTTATATATATAGGCAGTTCTGAGTGATTGCTTCAATTTCCTTTAACTATTTTTTGAACAAAATTTATTTATATTTACTCAAAAGTACTAGACATTCGGCATTGACTTTGAAAATGGTAAAAAGTTAAAGAAATTAACGGCCGATCTAAGGTTGGAAAGAGGATGGGGAGCATCGTGCTTGAATTTTTAAGCGTTAAAACGGTTTTACACCATTTCCCGTAAAACTACGTGTCCTATGGGAAAAAGTTATAGAACAAAGTTGAAGACAATGAAAAAAGCAACAAGTTTTGTATTGATACCTTTTTCAGATTTTTTATGAGAAAAACTTAAATACCAATGTTTTTTTTGTAATTTCGACTATTTTTTATTTTTTTTTTTTTGCATCTAGCTTTTTGTTTAATTTTATTAATATCGACTTTTCTTTATTTTTTAAATATTCATGTTTATTTTTTTTTAATTTTAATCTTTTACCAAGAAAAATCTTTGTTTTGCCACTTTATACTATATATATCCTCAAAATGTGTGTTTTCTTGTAAGAATAATTCAAATATGGAACTGGAGCTTCATGGAATTACATACAACTTATTCATTGTTATGTATGTACTGTGGTTTGGTGAATGTGGTGTATGTATGTATCTAATATAAAGCATAATTTGAAAAATTCGATTTTGTTCTAAATTCATGCTTTCTCTGTGAGCTTTTCTTTTCACTTTCTATTCTCAAATGAAAATTTTCTTTTACATTTCAAACTAATTTCTACGCAATCGTACCCTTATCAACAATAAAACAGCATATCAATACGAGAAAAAAATCATGTATTTTAAGAAAAAGTAGTTTAATACCAATTTATGTAAGTGTAAAAACATAAGAATAATAGCTTCTAAGAAATTGAGACAAATAATAAAAATATAGCGGAAATGTAGACAAAAGAAATATTTGAAAAACGAAAAAACATATTACTTTTGTAGCTCAAAAACTGTATTTAAGTAAAACATGTAATGTTTAGTAAAACAAAAGATTGTTTATGTCGCCATATCAGTAGTGCTAACTGAGAGCGTTTTAGTTTTTAGGGCAAATTTAATATAAATTCACATACACACATATTTGTATATTGCTGTATAAGTAACTAATACATATTGTTATCATTACTATTGTATGTGTGTGCCTGCATGTGCGTGTATTGAATATTATTAAGCAAATCTATAATGATAAGAATATTGTAAAAGCGTATTTTCAAGAAATATTAGTGTATTAAAGCATAAAAATTAAGATAGTAAAAATAATATTTGTATGTTATAGTGTAAAAACTCTGTATAAAATGACATTGTATGCATCACAACCCCTCCAAATGGAAGCAGGCATTTTTTATGACTCCAATAGCAGCTAATAAAAAAAGAGAAAAAAATATCATATGAATGTAAAGTGAGAAATGACTGTAAAAAACTCTAGTAATAATGCCAAAGAGTAAACGACACAAACAAAAAACAGAAAATAATGAAAATATCAAAAACCGAAAATAAGAGAAAAAGCTCAGTTATAAGCATAAGCATTAGACATACATACATATTTCAAGTGGCAAACGATCTCTACCAAAAATTATTTGTACGCAAGAAAACAAAAATAACTAAAGAAAATAAGGATATTGACGCAGCAATTTGTTGGCGATATGCGCGAAAAGCTTTCAAAACTTGCAAAAGCGAAACCGGTGCGCGCCAACACTTTGCCGCCAGACAGGACACACTTGACAACCCAGCTATATATGTAAACTTAGCATGTACTACATATAATTATATATTTGTATGTGTATATATAACCATATATGCGAGTATGTAAGCATATACACACAAATATATATAAAAACATGCATATATACATACATTAAGTTCTTGTAATTGTAATTGTAATTGTTGCTAAGCTTAAGTATAAGTATTATAACTGTAAACCACTCTTGAGCTAATATATATTTATGCATGTGTGTGTACATGTACAATGTGCTGAGAAAGAAAAAAATATATATAATGGAAATTAATTAATAAAAATGTATGAATAAGTCCTCAAATTGCAACTGAGTTTTAATTTCATTAACTTAATTATTTTGTATTTTAAATTTTCAATTTATTAATTTTTTCCATATGTCGTCTACAATTGAAGTTTAAAATTGCTTGACCGCAGCAACATTAATGATGGCCACTTATTTCTCACAATTGCTCATCAACATAAATATTTAATTATACGCAATTAATGCAATCGCTGGCACATATGTGTCTGCAGCGGCGCTTGTAAACACCTGTGCTTGGCGCGTTATGTAAATGTAGGCATGCATGCCCTGCAGCGAATGCGCTTTTGTGCTTCTCAACGCCGGCGGCTAGAACAGTTCTTAATTATGCTTTTATTCACAATGGATGTAGCTCTCATAATTCGATATTCAGTATTTGTTGAGCTTTTCCACGAGCTTTCACTTGCGTTTTTCAGTCATTAAAACAAAACAAGCAGCAAGCAGTTGTTAAGGCTACTGCCACAAAGCAAACAATAATGCCTTTGGGAACTTGAGTGGAATTTCGATCAAAAGTGAGTACATCGACTGATTTCCTTTCACGTCTCTACCACTTTTATTATTATATAAATATTAGAGTTATTCCGACTTCCCAAATACTATTTTTGCAGCCCATTTCGAATAAATTAACTTCATATTAATCAAAAAGCTCCTTTCAGTACAGAAAAGCAGTATTCCATTGACCTTTTCTCTACTCGCTATATTTGAATTCTTTAATTAAAAAATACGAAAAAAACGTTTGGCTGCACCGAAGCTAATATACCCTTCACAGGTGCATTTCTTTCAGTAAATATGTGTTCAGTTTGTATGGAAGCTATATGCTATAGTTAACCGATCTGAACAATTTCTTCGGAGATTACATTGTTGCCTTAGAAAATAACCTATACCAAATTTCGTGAATATATCTTGTCAAAAGTGAAAGTTTTCCATACAAGAACTTGATTCCGATAGTTCAGTTTGTATGGCACCTATATGTTATAGTGGTCCGATATCGGCTGTTCCGACAAATGAGCAGATTCTTGAAAAGAAACTGACTTTTGCGAAATTTTAAAACGATATCTTAAAAACTGAGGGACAAGTTCGTATATATACAGCCTGACAGACGGACATGGCTAAATCGAATCAGCTCAACATACTGATCATTTATATGCAGGGTGGGCCAAAAGAAACCAAGGGGTGTAATAGTTTAATAACTTTTTCGTTTATTAATTTTTTTTTATTCGGGGTTAAAAAAAAACCTTTCTCCCTTCTTGTTTTGCTTTTGCGATTTAATATACAAAAAGACACTTTTTCTACACTAAGTATGAAAAATGATGTCTCTTTTCAGAGCATTTTCCATAACATCTTTCAAAACTTGTGGCTGTAGCGTTCGAATTTCTGCACCAATGTTTGCCTTGAGTTCAAGGATTGTCTCTGGCTTGTTCACATACACTCGCTCCTTCAAATAACCCCAAAGAAAATAGTCGGGTGCTGTCAAATCTTGCGATCAAATTCAAGCTGGCCAAATAATTTCCCGAATTTCTGGAAACTCATTGGCCCTCAAAAATTAACTTTAAAGTTCCATTGTGTTTCGGGCAGTATAGGCAGTAGCTACGTCCACATACCAGGTCTGTTTTCAAGGTCAGGAAGTAAAAAATTTTCTATCATAAACTCATACCGCTCTCCATTTAATTTCAATAAAAAAAATTTATAAACGAAAAAGTTATTAAACTTTTGCACCCCTTGGTTTCTTTTGGCCCACCCTGTATATACTTTATAGGGTCTCCGATGCTTCCTTCTGGGTGTTACAAACTTCGTGACAAACTTATTATACCCTGTTCAGGGTATAAAAAAAAACCTATGTAACTATGTGAAACGGCTTACGCGGTTATAGCCGAGTTAATAACAGTGCGCTAGTCGTTTTTTCTTTTTACAATGTGGAAAGTTGTCATCTGTCGGCTCCGCCAATATCGGACTACTACAGCGTATAGCTGCCGTATGATCAGAATCAAGTTGTTGTGGGAAAACTTCAATCTGTGAACCAAACTATAGGTGCTGCCGAACTTAATGTGTTTTTAGCGCTGTTGGAACATTTGATACAGCAGTTTTCTTTTGTAAATTGCCAAAAATCGCGTTTTTATGCTTTCGTAAACCGTAAGTGGATGAGATTGTTTTAATTTTTGGAGTTTTAATTATCTATAGAACCGCTGGTTTTAAATTAGAAATATCAATTTAACTCTAACTGAAACTAGTTGTAATTTGAAATGCTCAAACAAACTTAAGTAATGTACAATTGTGTTGCTTAAGTTTCATTTAAACCTAGTCAAGTTGTAAACCACAATAGCGCAGATGAAAAAAAAAATTTTAGAAGAGTCCGTTAGAAAATTTAATTTGTATGCCAAAAAACACAACTAAACTGTTTGCTTAGAAATTTTTCATAAGATTTAGATCGGTCTTGACCAGTAATAGCAATTTCTGGGATAATATATTTATATTTAAATGATTTTTTTCTGATTTGCTCCACAATACCTCGCCTTCTAAGCCTAAAAGATTGCTAAGCTAAGATGATTTTTTTTACATTTTCCTAGAGGGTTCAGACTGTATGCACACGCACCCTCACATTACAATTCACACTGCATAAATATATTGCAAATTTCATAAATAATGCAACACTGCTCATTAACAACGCTCATTCATTTATACAAGTATTTTTAATTACATTTTGCTGTGCTGAATTAATAATTAAGCCAAAACATTTGGGCTTTTTATCGTTTTGCGTCGAACATCGCGTGTCCGACATTTATCACTCCCGAATATAATGTTTTAATGTCAAACTTATTATAATATATAATACTCGGCAATCATCAAATAGGCAGCGAATGTGACTCTAGTGTTTATCCGTATCTTCATTACAGTTCTACGTATTCCACTTCTTAAATTGGATAATACCTGGATAAACCTAAAGGTGGTGTAAATGGGTGATTTATTTTTAAACTTTTGACTTACTATAGTTCAAAGTATTTAGGTAAGTGGGTTTGAACCACGGGGCAAGAAGTGTTAGACCAGTGTATAAAAAGGAACATACAAACCGAATGCTTGAATCATGTGGGGACTCTCTTTTATATGTCAAACTGAAACCTTGCAAAGTAGAAATTTAATCATGCCAACTGATAGGATTAAATGGAAAACTAAAATGCTTTTTTGAATACGTTCTTTTCAAAGTTAAGGGGGTATTCTGGTCTAAAAGCATGAATTTCAGGTAATTTTTAAAGTGTCGTAAAAAAAGCCAATTAATATTTTTACCATCCATTTTTATACTCTCGCAACAATGTTGCTAAGGAGAGTATTATAGTTTTGTTCACATAACGGTTGTTTGTAAGTCCTAAAACTAAAAGAGTCAGATATAGGGTTATATATACCAAAGTGATCAGGGTGACGAGTAGAGTCGAAATCCGGATGTCTGTCTGTCCGTCCGTCCGTCCGTCTGACCGTCCGTCCGTCCGTGCAAGCTGTAACTTGAGTAAAAATTGAGATATCATGATGAAACTTGGTACACGTATTCCTTGGCTCCATAAGAAGGTTAAGTTCGAAGATGGGCAAAATCGGCCAACTGCCACGCCCACAAAATGGCGGAAACCGAAAACCTATAAAGTGTCATAACTAAGCCATAAATAAAGATATTAAAGTGAAATTTGGCACAAAGGATCGCATTAGAGAGGGGCATATTTGGACGTCATTTTTTTGGAAAAGTGGGAGTGGCCCCGCCCCCTACTAAGTTTTTTGTACATATCTCGGAAACTACTATAGCTATGTCAACCAAACTCTACAGAGTCGTTTCCTTCAGACATTTCCATATACAGTTCAAAAATGGAAGAAATCGGATAATAACCACGCCCACCTCCCATACAAAGGTTATGTTCAAAATCACTAAAAGTGCGTTAACGGACTAACAAAAAACGTCAGAAACACTAAATTTTACGAAAGAAATGGCAGAAGGAAGCTGCACCCAGGCTTTTTTTAAAAACTGAAAATGGGCGTGGCCTCGCCAACTTATGGACCAAAAACCATATCTCAGGAACTACTTAACCGATTTCAATGAAATTCGGTATATAATATTTTCTTAACACCCTGATGACATGTACGAAATATAGGTGAAATCGGTTCGCAACCACGCTTTCTTCCAATATAACGCTATTTTGAATTCCATCTGATGCCTTCTCTGTATAATATATACATTAGGAAATGAAAATACAATTCAATACTCAAAGTACACAAATTGATCTAATCTAATTAATTTTACAGCAAAATAAAAAATATGTAAATTATTATCACTTTATCATGCGAGAGTATAAAATGTTCGGTGACACCCGAACTTAGCCCTTCCTTACTTGTTTTATTAGTTATTTGTTAATTTTAGAAGAGTACAGAAAAAAATTAAAAACTAAAAAAGTAAAAAATTTCAAAAATTATGAGCTGACGAAGTGGGGGTCTCTAAAAATTTCCACGTGACCATACCCATGATTTCAACCCTCCTAGTTATCTAAAACCAAAAAAAAAAAGTTTATTAATCTAGAATAATGTCGTAATGGCCGGAACTACGGAAAAGTGGGAAAAATTTTTTTTCACAAAATGGCGACTGCCTGAAAAAAAAAGTTTTTTTGGATCACTTTTTCTGACTATTTCGAATTTTTTAAAAATAATAAAAATAAAAATTTGGAGATGGGGCTAGTTCCAACCATAGACAAGCCTATAAAGAAGACTCTATAAAAACTTCAAGTAAATCGTTCCAGTAGAACCTGAGAAATCGTGCGTATCGTTCCGAAAAAGTCAGTGTTGAGAAAAACGCGTTTAAAGTTTGGCGTAATGTCTTTTGTTCGATTAGTTCCGGCCGAACCAGTTTGGATACCGGGTCAGAAAAATGCCTATATCTCCGAAAATACTTTGAATTTTGAAAAATCCTCTAGTACACATATTCTTGAATAGTTAGGCTTTGATATTTCGATTTTTTTAAATTTCTAGACCAGAATACCCCCTTAAGCTATAAGTTTAAGTTTCATGTACTTGAAAATGGAAGACCACAATTTCTTCACTACATTGGAGAAGCCGGCATCACCTGACAGCGTCGATCATGTTTGTTATAGAGTACACTCCCTCCTATTGCTCTGAATTACGTAATATAAGTACTTAATGTTAAGCGTCTAGACTACTGTTGCAATCTGTATGTAAACAAAAAAATCATTAATTTCGGCCACACCAAGGCTATTTTTTTCTTTTGATTTTAATCGGTCATTTTATCGATAGATACAAGGAGCGTTCCAAAGTAAACAGGACTTTTTGAATCTAGCGCCCCCTGGTGGCGCCATCTATATGTTGACTGGTGCATTAGAATCTGCTATCTTTATCGATTGAAGAGAATTTCATGACATCTCATTGATTGGAAGTGAACTTATTGCGTTTTAAGTGTCAGTATGCTTGTGTTATCGGTGCGAAAATGAGCTTCGAACAAAGAGCCAACATTAAATTTTGTTTTAAAATTGGTAAAACTTTTACCAAAGCTTTTGAATTGATGAAACAAGTTTATGGCGATGATTGTTTATTCCATAGCAGAGTGCACGAGTGGTTTCAACGCTTTCAAAGTGGTCGTGAGGACATAAATGACGATCAACATGTGGGCCAATCAAAATCCGTGATCAACGGAAATTCCATCGAAACTGTGCGTGAATTCATCAAAAATCAGCCAAAATCATCATTGAAATTCATGGAAATGGAATTGAACATCTCCAAAACATCGATTTATCGCATTTGGGCTTACGAAAGGTGTGTGCACGGTTTGTTCCGCAAAAATTGACTGACGACCAAAAATTGCTCAAAATCCAACATTCGAAGGACGATTATTTGACCAAAAATCATATTTTAACCATTAACCACTTCCCGTATTCACCTGATATGGCACCGTGTGACTTCTTCCTTTTTAGAAAAATGCATTTGCCCATGAAAGGAAAACGTAGTGCAGACCATTCAAAGGGCTTGCACCGTCATACTGGCGTCCATACCGGCCAACGAGCTAAAACACTCGTTCGACACCTTGTAGATATCTTGAAAACCGTCTTCAAACGAATAATTTGTGTGTATTGAAGCAAAGAGAGACTATTTTCAAAATTTTAAAACACTCTCCCATTAATTTTGCAAAAAAAAAATAAAATTTGAACATGAAAACAAATTGCTTATTTTTTTTTTTAATTTATACTATATATTTCTCTTTTTTTACTTTGAAAAATAATTTATTGAGTGAGAGCTTCCCTGTAAACGATTTTTGATGTTAATTTATTTTGTGGTAGCAATATAATTTGATTTTCAGTACCTCCGACCTGAGATAGAACAACATACAGTTGGCCATGAGTAAAACATTCTTTTCGTAGGTCAATCCCTGTTAAATCGAAAGTTTGGCCTTGACACTTGTTTGCAGATAGTGCGAAAGATGTTTTCACTGGAAATTGAAGCAGTTTAAATGGGATTGGCAGGTTACTTGGGATCATAGGAATCCTCGGTATATGAGCTAGTTGCCCAGCTGCTGGGGAGGTGATAATAATAAGCAGCCCAATCCATTGCACGTACTTAAATTCCTCAGAAGCATAATTGGAACATCAATTTTTAAAGCATCATGTGATGGCAATCCAAAAGGGTGTAATGAATTTAAAAATCCTAGGGATAATGAACTGCGTCTTCGATATTAGTCACGGTGTCTATCGATTTGTCATTTTTTAATTTCTCCGGGAACTTTTTAAATAATTAGATTGTTTATTTCGTTGACACTATCATTCCTGCGCGACACTATTGCCCTAGAACACAACCAATCAAATTTCTTTTCTCGCAAATTCTCAAAGTCAGTGTTTACTGCAGCTATTAAAATTTCTAAACTATAGACTATTTGGCATAGACACCCATTCGGAAGAATATTACAATTACTGTTTAAATTTGGAGTGGCAAAAATTCCTTCACCCAGTTTAAGCAGTTGCTGTGGACAATCACCATCATTGATTCCATGAAGATGAGCTCTCATATTCGTCCGTAATATTCTATTTTTCAATCGAAGTCCATAAGGGCAACGATATTACGCATGATTTGATGATATCTGCTCGCGTACCCTTGTTAATGATAGGAAGAGTCTGTCGGAAATCTCCATCAAATACAAAAGTTATCCCGACCATGAGAGCAAAGGAGTTTCTAATGTCTTTTAATGTTCTGACCACGAACTCTCTATAAGCCATAAAGACTCATGCATTCATCTCACATAATCAATGATACGATTTTCAATAGTTAACCAGGAGGCCCATTTTTGGGGGTAGAACATATTGATTGCTGTTCAAGATTTATGGATAACGGAAGCTTAAAAGATGAATGAGCAGTATTCCATCATTTAGAGAGTCGCAGCAATTCCTGACAAAGCAACTACTATCGCTATCTTCCCTGATTGTCTTATATTAGCAAGTACTAAATTTGCAAGAAACGTTGCTTTTGTTATTATTCACGCTATAACTTGCCCTTATCAGTGTGTTGCAGCTTAGTTTAATGTTAAATAACATACTCTGTTAAAAGTAAGTAATGAATTTTTTTTAATTTTTGCTCGTAAGTCAGTTAAAAATGAACTTTTTCTGAATTTTTTTTTTCAAAGTAGTTCAGGCCATTTTTCATTTCATGCAACGGTTTATTCAGCTATAGCGAACAGACAAAACCCCAACTTATTTATATATATACGATTCGTGTTTTCCTTTTTGGTCTTACAAACATCGTGGCAAACTTTGTTGGGGGTATAATTAAACAACAACAACAACAACTTGACCAATCACATCTAAAACTGGTGGATAAAGTATTATAAAGAATGATCATTTTCGAGGTTCCCTTCTTTTTTAAAGAAAAAACACAGAAACTTCATATTTAATTTGAATACTTATTGTCATTCGAAAGAATATACTTTCAGATCCCTTAAGTTCAGTTTTGGCTGAATAGAAGCGGGATTGTCCGCACAGACTTTAGATTTTACATATCCCCACAGGGAAAAATCTAACTTTATCAGTGGCCGCAATGGCGGTTACACCGTCATCATTTTTGAAGAAATATAGACCGATGATTCCACCGGCCCACAAACCACATCAAACCGTTGTTTTTTCTGGATAAAATGGCAGCTCTTGAATCACTCCAGGTTGCTCTTCGTCCCAAATGCGGCAATTTTACTGGTTCACATATCTATTGAGCCAGAAATGGGTCTCATCACTGAACAAAATTGGGCTCGAAAGCGTCGGATCTTCTTGGAACTTTTCAAGGGCCCATAGAGCGAAGCGATGTTGTTTGAGAAAGTCGTGCGGCTTTAGTTCTTGAACAAGCTGTATTTTGTACGTTTTCTATTTAAGATCTCGAACTAAAAGGCACCAAGTCGTTCCATATGTCAGTCCGAGTTGCTGCGAACGGCGCCGAATCGACTCTCCACGGTCTTGGTGTACATTCTCAACTACGGCTATTATATTTACTGCGTACTGGACATGTTTTATTCTGTCGAATACACATTATTCAATAATGAATGCTCGGTCTCAAGATAAGTGATGGTATATTGACCGAAAATTGAGTTTCTTATTTGTTAAATTATCTTCACATGATTTGGTGCACATTATTCTATTTGTATACCCCTTTTTTCCATAATGCACCTGTGAAGAGTATTAAAGCTGCAGCCGAAGTTAACGTTTTCTATTTTTTTACGAAAAAATCCTCAAAATTAATTTGAAACAATCCTGAAAAGGACACAAAATATCAAATAACATTAAAACAATTTAAAGTATTTGACTGAACATTTATTAATTTTATTACGAAATATGAAATAATTTTCCTTTCATATGATTTTTTTTGTGCAGCAACATCAACATTTAAAAAGTTATTTAAAGTTAAATGGAATTGCACTCTGATCTGTCAAAAATGATATAAGTGGCAAGTTGAGCTTTTAGTGCTGACACAGGAATATTAAAATTTGTAATTCTCTTATTTACTTAAATGTATATGTCTAAATCACTTCAGCCTGTTTTAACCAGATGAACTGAAACAGAAGACCCTTATCATGAATCAAACATGTGTGTGGATGCGGATACTTTAAAAAGCGGATAAAAAATTTCATGTTTATTCAGCAGTTAAAACACTTAAGCAGAGTCATACACATGCTTAAGTGCACACACACATTCATCACGCATGCACTTGCACATGCAATTCATGAATGCTGTCATAAATCACTTTTGCGCTTACTTGCTTTTTTCACAACCCCCCGGCACTGCCTTTTCTTTGCTGCTTTTCGATGTATCAGTATTAATTCTGTAAAACCATCGCACAACACAAATTATTTATCATTCACGCCGTCGGGGTAATGTTTGACATACTTGTTGACATTTTCGCTGACATAAGCGATAAAATCAAATTTGAAATGTCACACGCAGAGAATGACGACAGTTAAGGCACTGATAGCTTGCGCTCTTTTCATGCTCAAAATGTTAACGCGTCGAAAAGTGTGGCAACATAACTGAATTTGCGACGGAAGTTCGACATAAAACAGTTAACTATTCGTAATTCTTAGGTATGCTAAAATAGAGGTTTTACACATTTTCACCACCTGTCTTGTTGAACGATTGGTCTTTCGCTTAAAAAATAATTCTCAGTTTGAACCATTACAACTTCTTTGCCGCTGGGATACTTTCCAAAAAATAGTTTATTTGAAGAAAGATAGCTGGGATCCAGATCCCGAGAATACGATTGAAATGAAACTGATTTACCGCAACCAAACCCATTTTATTGTGGTATACATATTAACATTTAAACAGGCCTTATCAGTGACACGAATGGCTCCTGTAAGAGGAATGATTGGTCACCGTGAGATCTAAGCAAACTTTCAAAAGAAGCTTCGTTTTAATGGTAACAGTAGAAGTGAGGTGAAAGATTTTTTACTTTTTATTTGCACTGCAAACGTGGGTCGATCTGGGTCGAGAACACAATATTTACCAGTTGCGCTTATCATTTACACTTATCACTAGTAGCGACACTATATCGAAAAAAGTGTACGAGTTTTCTAGTATCGAACCACTCGGAGAAGTACTTACCGAGTTTGATGAAGCTGAGCTCAACATCATGCGGCTTAATCTTGAGAGTTTCGCAGAGATAATTAGCGCAGATTGCGTGGATAGTGCAGAGTACATTCATATTTATATCATGAGTGTACATTCCTTGACGCAGGTTTTAAACAACCGTCACTGGGTTAAGCAGAATGGAGAAGGGAATGTGAAAACCTTTGTCTGACTGTCTTGATAGTAACTTCTCAAGGCTCACCTTTCGATCTGCAACCTAACGTACACACTTCGCTTTATTGAAACCCCTTGACAGCAACAAGATAATGTACGAGTATTTAGATGCTAAAACCGGGTGGCACAAATTTGCGTATTACCCGCCGCGGCGAAAGCTACCAGCCTCTCTCCGTTGTCTTCGTTGTCTCCGTTGTCTTGAAGGCTAAGTATTCAAGTTACATTGCTCTATCAACCTCCATTACATACCTTCTACTAGAGATTTCAAAAACGTAAGTATGTACATATCATATCTTAAATTGATGAGCAGCAGCAGAAAAATATTTCAACAGTAGGAATACTTGAAATATATTTTAATTCACACGTAATATCCTTGATATCTAATGAAATAAAAGGTTGTCCAAGTTTAACGATTAACCTTTGGAGCTACCTCCTTGCTCTCTTGAGATAGGTAAGCACCGTTTATAAATCATTTATTTCTTGAATAGTTCCTCTTAAGTATTAAAAATTTATTGGCTTGTTTTAAGTCAGAAAACATTTTATAAATTTATAATATAAATTTTTATAGAGATTTTTCTACTAAATGAATAATGTGTCCTAGAAACCTAAAATTAATTGAGGCTAAAAATTTCTTTTCTAAACTTTTCATCATCTTTTAAAATTCTATTTGATTCTTTCACTATCCAGTATATAAATCAAGAAGCAATTAATATAACGAGATCAAACGAATAGCGTATTTCAAGTACATATGTCACATTATGATCAAAAATTTACCAAATCGAACCAAACCTATTCAGTAAACTATGTACCGAATATGCGGACCCCAGTGTCTATAGTTAACTTTTGCCAAAAACTATTTCAATTATGAGAAAATTCTTTCCTATTAACAGTCTATCTATGTATTAAAAATGGGTTAAGTCGGATTGATACTTCCCTGATCGGATTGATACACATATTATAAAGATGTTCGAACTTCGGGTAACTTTATACTGCTTATGTCGGTCAACATGTAAGATCTACTTCTCTATTTACGTAGACATCGCTTCCGCGGTTATAACCGAGTTTACAACAGCTAGCAGCCAGTCCCTTCTCTACTTTGTTTATCCAACGGAGAGGAGGTCGTCCTCTTCATTTGTCTCCACCGGCTGGTACTGCGCCGATCACTCTCTGAACTGGAGTGTTTTAATCCATTCGAACGACATGAATTCACTGAACTATGTCAATGTCGTCGTATATCTCGAACAGCTCATCATTCCATCGAATGCGATATATGTACGCCGTGACTAATGGGCAATGGAGTAATGTCTAGAAGTTCACGCAAGTGAGGAAAGTTCTCTGATCGCCATTCACTTGGGAGTGGCCAGAAACGATTCTTTTACATGTGACTCAAGCAGCTCACTACTTCCGGTCTTTGACCAAGTATCCTCTGGGTAGCCTAAGAACATCCGTTTGAAGGCGAGCTAAAGTGAGAAGGCGAAATATCCCCTACATAGGGTTGTGCGCTGGGTTTGGGACCCGCCACGTAAAAAACACCCCCAATGAATAGTAACAACCAGCCTCGGATGAGAGACTCCCCTTTTGATAACGACCACGGCAAACGAAATAAGGACTACGATTTAAGGGCATGCACCTGAAATGTCCGGTCCCTTAATTGAGAAGGTGCCGCTGCCCAGCTGGTTGATGTCCTCGTGAAAATAAAGACTGACATCACCGCCGTCCAAGAAATGCGATGGACGGGACAAGGACAGAGACGAGTAGGTCCTTGTGACATTTACTACAGCGGCCATATAAAGGAACGCAAGTTTGGTGTTGGATTCATGGTGGGAGAGAGAATCCGTCGCCGAGTACTATCATTCACTCCACAATCCGCATCAAAGCGAGGTTCTTCAACATATCGCTTATTTGCGCCCACGCCCCGACGGAAGAGAAGGACGATGTGACCAAAGATGCCTTTTATGAGTGCTTGGAGCGCACTTATGAGAGCTGCCCCCGCCACGATGTCAAAACCGTGCTTGGCAAAGAAGGTATCTTTGGCACTACGGTCGGTAAATTCAGCCTCCACGATGAAACATCCCCAAATGGGTTGAGGCTGATCGACTTCGCCGGGGCCCGAAATATGGTTATCTGTAGTACTAGATTCCAACATAAGAGGATTCATCAAGCTATCTGGCTGTCTCCGGATCGAAAAACTACCAACCAGATCGATCATGTTGTGATAGACGGAAGACACGTCCGAGGTCCTAACATCGACTCGGACCAATATCTTGTTGCAGCTAAGGTTCGCACCCGCCTCTGTGCAGCAAAAAACACACGCCAACAAACACAAGGAAGGTTCGACGTCGAGAAGCTGCAATCACAACAGACAACCGAACGATTCTCTACTCGGCTTGCACTCCTGCTCTCTGAGAGCATTAGTCAACAACTCGGTATAAGGGAACTGTGGGACGGCATTTCAAACTCCTTACGTACAGCTGCAACCGAACCAATGGTTTTCGGAAAGTGCAAAAGAACAGCTGGTATGACGAGGAGTGTCGTCACGCAGCGGAGAGAGAACAGGCTGCCTACCTCGCAATGTTACGATCGACCACAACACGTGCGGGATGGGATAGATACCGAGAGTTGAAGAGGGAAGCGAGACGCATTTGTAGACAAAAAAAGAAAGTGGCCGAAATGCGTGAGTACGAAGGGCTTGATAAGCTGGCCGACAGGGGTAATGCTCGAAAATTCTACGAAAAACTGCGGCGGCTTACAGAAGGTTTCAAGACCGGAGCACACTCCTGCAGAACCCCCAAAGTTGATCTAGTAACCGATGCCCAGAGCATACTTAGATTATGGAGGGAACACTTCTCCAGCCTGCTGAATGGCAGTGAATGCACAACACCAGGAGAAGGCGAACCCGATTCCCCAATCGATGACGATGGAGCAGACGTTCCATTACCCGACCATGAAGAAGTTCGCATAGCAATTACCCGCCTGAAAAACAACAAAGCGGCAGGGCCCGACGGATTGCCGGCCGAGCTATTCAAACACGGCGGCGAAGAACTGATAAGGAGCATGCATCAGCTTCTTTGTAAAATATTGTCGGACGAAAGCATGCCCAACGATTGGAATTTAAGTGTGCTATGCCCAATCCATAAAAAAGGAGACCCCACAATCTGCGCCAACTACCGTGGGATTAGCCTCCTCAACATCGCACATAAGGTTCTATCGAGCGTAATGTGTGAAAGATTAAAGCCCACCGTCAACAAGCTGATTGGACCTTATCAGTGTGGCTTTAGACCTGGAAAATCAACAACCGACCAGATATTCACCATGCGCCAAATCTTGGAAAAGACCCGTGAAAGAAGAATCGACACACACCACCTCTTCGTCGATTTCAAAGCTGCTTTCGCCAGCACGAAAAGGAGCTGCCTTTATGCCACGATGTCTGTATTTGGTATCCCCGCAAAACTAATACGGCTGTGTAAACTGACGTTGAGTAACACGAAAAGCTCCGTCAGAATCGGGAAGGACCTCTCCGAGCCATTCGATACCAAACGAGGTTTCAGACAAGGTGATTCCCTATCGTGCGATTTCTTCAACCTCCTTCAGGAGAAAATAGCGCGGTACGGTATGATATTGATATCATCGGCCTCAACACCCGCGCCGTTAGTTCTGCTTTCTCCAGGCTGGACAAGGAAGCACAGAAAATGGGTCTGGTAGTGAACGAGGGCAAAACGAAATATCTCTTGTCATCAAACAAACAGTCGTCGCGCTCGCGACTTGGCACTCACGTCACTGTTGACAGTCATAACTTTGAAGTTGTAGATAACTTCGTCTATCTTGGAACCAGCGTAAACACTACCAACAATGTCAGCCTAGAAATCCAACGCAGGATAACTCTTGCCAACAGGTGCTACTTTGGACTGAGTAGGCAATTGAGAAGCAAAACACAAAAACCAAACTCTATAAGTCACTCATAATTCCCGTCCTGCTATATGGTGCAAAGGCTTGGACGATGTCAACAACTGATGATTCGACGTTGCGAGTTTTCGGGAGAAAAGTTCTGCGAAAGATTTATGGTCCTTTGCGCGTTGGCCACGGCGAATATCGCCTTCGATGGAACGATGAGCTGTACGAGATATACGACGACATTGACATAGTTCAGCGAATTAAAAGACAGCGGCTACGCTGGCTAGGTCATGTTGTCCGGATGGATGAAAACACTCCAGCTCTGAAAGTATTCGACGCTGTACCCGCCGGGGGAAGCAGAGGAAGAGGAAGACCTCCACTCCGTTGGAAGGACCAGGAGGAGAAGGACCTGGCTACGCTTGGAATATCCAATTAGCGCTATGTAGCGAAAAGAAGAAACGACTGGCGCGCTGTTGTTAACTCGGCTATAATCGCTTAAGCGGTGTCTACGCCAATTAAGAAGAAGACTAATGCGCAAAAGACAACAAATCTTTCGCAGAACTTTTAATCAGATTTTTCAGACTTTTATAATTTGGTCTTTGCTCATTGAGAGAGGACTTTACTTCTCAATTGCCTACTCAGTCGGCAGTATCACTTGTTGGCAAGAGTGATTCAGTGTTGCATTTCGAGGATGACGTTATTTTTGATGTTAATGCAGATACCAAGATAGGCGAAATTATATTATCTACGACTTCGATGAAATGACTGACAACAGTGACGTTGTAGCAAAGACACGAGTACGACGATTGTTTGTTGACAGGAGATATTTCGTCTTGCCCTCGTTCACTTCCAGACCCATTTGCCTTGCTTCCTTTCCTTGTCTGATGAAAACAGAACTAACGGCGCGAGTGTTGAGGCCAATGATATCGATATGAACGGCGTACGCCAGCAGCTGTCCACTCTTATAAAAGATTGTGTCTGCTCGATTAAGTTCTACAGCGGTTGCTGATTTTCCGGAACTAAAGCCACACTGATAAGATCAAATCAGTTTGTTGCCGGTGGGCTTTAATATTTCTAACAACACGCTCAATTGGACCTTATATGCGATGTTGAGGAGGATTATACCAGGGTAGTTAGCACAGATTGTGGGGTCTCCCTTTTTGTGGATTGGGCAGAGCACAATTAAATTTCAATCGTTGGGCATGCTTTCGTCCGACAATCAATCGGTCCCCGAAGCTTTGTTATTCTTCAGACGGGTAATTGCTGTTTGAACTTCTTCATGTTCATGCTCTATCGTCATCGATTGGGGAATCGGTTTCACAATCTGCAAGTGTCAAGTGTTCGCTGCCGTTAAGCAGGCTAGAGAAGTCCAGTAGAAAATTGTTCGGCTGTTGACGTCGAACCTTCCTTGTGTTTGTTGGCGTGCGTGTTTTACTGCACAGAGGCAGATGCCTATCTTGGCTGCAACAAGGTAGTGCTTCGAGTCGATGTTAGGACTTCGATGCGTACGCAGGTTTAAACCACTGGGGACGTGTCTTCGGTCTATCATAACATGCTTGATCTCGTTGATGGCTTTTCGAACCGGAGACAGCCAGGTAGCTTGGTGAATTTTTCTATACTGGAATCTAGTACTACTTCTCTTAATTGGCGTAGACACCGCTTACGCGATTATAGCCTAGTTAACAACAGCGCGCCAGTCGTTTCTTCTTTTCGGTACGTGGCGCCAATTGGATATTCCAAGCGAAGCCAGGTCCTTCTCCACCTGCTCTTTCCAACGGAGTGGAGGTCTTCTCTTATTCTGCTTCCCCCGGCGGGTACTGCGTCGAATACTTTTAGAGCTGGAGTGTTTTCGTCCATCCGGACAATATGACCTAGCCAGCGTAGCCGCTGTCTTTTAATTCGCTGAACTATGTCGATGTCGTCGTATATCTCGTACAGCTCATCGTTCCATCGAATGCGGTATTCACCGTGGCTAACGCGCAAAGGACCATAAATCTTTCGCAGAACTTTTCTCTCGAAAACTCGCAACGTCGACTCATCTGTTGTTGACAACGTCCAAGACTCTGGTTTGATTTGGTTTTGTTTGTCGAGAGAGGACTTTGCTTCTCAATTGCCTACTCAGTCCGAAGTAACACCTGTTGGCAAGAGTTATTCTGCGTTGGATTTCTAGGCTGACATTGTTGGTGGTGTTTACGCTGGTTCCAAGATGGACGAAATTATCTACAACTTCAAAGTTATGACTCTCAACAGTGACGTGAGTGCTAAGTCGCGAGCGCGACGACTGTTTGTTTGATGACAGGAGATATATCGTCTTGCCCTCGTTCACTACCAGACCCAGTCATGTGTGGAAGTTCACGCAAGTGAGGAAAGTTCTCTGATCGCCATTCGCTTGGGAGTGGCCAGAAACGATTCTTTTACACATGGCTCAAGCAGCTCACTACTTCCGGTCTTTGACCAAGTGTCCTCTGGGTAGCCTAAGAACATCCGTTTGAAGGCGAGCTAAAGTGAGAAGGCTAAACATCCCCTACATAGGGTTGTGCGATGGATTTGGGACCCGCCACGTAAAAAACACACCCAGTGAATTGGTATAATCTAGTACTACAGATAACCATATTTCGGGCCCGGCGAAGTCGGTCAGCCTCAACCCATTTGGGGAGGTTTCCTCGTAGAGGCTGAATTCACCAACTGTTTCTCCAAAGATACCTTCCTTTCCCCTCCTTGCGTTAAAGTCGCCAAGCACGATTTTTACAAATTGGGCGCGTGTGGGCGCAAATTAGCGATATGTTGAAGAACTTTGCCTTGATGTGGATTGTGGCAGACATTCATCCACTGGTATGATTGCCAGAACTCTGCGACGGAGTCTCTACCACCACGAGCCCCACACCGATTTCGCTCCAGAAGGACCTACTTCTACACATGACTCCATCTTTCAAACTCATAAACTTAATACCTACATAATTATTTTCGATCTTCCGGTTGACTTAATACCGCACCTTTCGCTCAGTATATAAGAAATCTTATTGAAAGTCAGTCTGTCTCTTGCGCAAAATGATTGAAATATGGGGGAAACTTCCTCTGGTTTAGTATACAGTTTTTCAAATATCTCGGCTTTGAACCTTGCGAGAGTATGAAATGTTCGATTACACCTGAAGTTAGCCTTTCCTTACTAGTTTAATTAAGAAATTTTGATCGACGAAAAAGTTTTCATTTATATCGGCTGGGGCGTTGATAACAACTCTCTACATTTTTTCCCAAGTTCGCTTCAGAATCAAATACTAATTAAGTATAGTTATGCATATATTTAAATTTTGCACTTAAGTAATCAGCAAAATATCTATACAAATGAGTAAATGCCTTCAATGAGCAGTTATATAATTAATGGAATTTGCGCAACAAGGCTACAGGCCTTGTGAGAATATGTATTTACTTAATTTTCACAAGAGCAACAAATTAGCACATTTCCAACATTAACCTGCAAACAAGTATAACCAAATGCTGTTAGCAAAAGCAAAGTGAGCAATCGGAAGACATTTGCCTTTCAGCTGCTGAAGGGTCTACATACACATGTACTTAGTAAACAAACGACAACAATAAAAGATTGCCTTAAATTTTGCTGAAATCTTTACTTCATGCCATCCACAGACACAATGACACAAAAGTAACGAAAAATATATCTATAGGTTTTCAATTAGAGGGTGTTTTCAGAGATACAGAGCATTTCACAGTGAAATCGAGAATTACAACTGCCAAATGGTCTCCTGAGCCATGTGCCTAATCTAGCGTGTTACTACCGTTATTACCAGATTTTTTTATGCTTACGCTGGTTTCTCGGGATATTGGTGAGATAAATCCGGCTATGCTGCGGAAATTGGACCACTAACATCTTCTTGATAAGAGGGTATTCGCAATAACCATGTGACCCACTTTTACTCAAAGCAAAAATGACATAAAATTTCAGTACTAGTTAAGTCAATATTTTTAATTTTTGTATTTGTATTTAAATATTTGATTTTAAGTAATATGTCTATTCCTCTAAAAACACCCTATATCTAAAATGTTCGAGGACCAGCGCGCTGAAAGAATACTGAGCGAACATTGATGGCATGATTACAACATAAACAATTTCCGCTATGCCAAAGTGCCATGTTCAAAGCATTTAGCTTCATGTCATTCCCTATCCTTGTTGTATTTGTTTTGCTCATAGAATTTTAGCGTTTTATATTGTTCTAGCTGTTTGCCTCTCCGACTTCGTTTTAAGCATTTTGACATCCATAATGTTTTTTCCTTCACTAAGCACAATTATTTATATACATACGCGTACATATGTACTTATATATATATTATAAATCGCATATACCTTACATATCCATATACTTATACCATATATATGTATGTGTGTGTACAGGCACTAGGCTCATATTTATGGCTGCACGTGTGTGAGTTCCGCTGCGCCTTGACGCCCATCACAAATGGGTCATTAATTTAATTTCATTGCCTTTCACCGCAATTTCGTTGTCATTTGCATTTTACTTGTCCTCTGGAGAAATCAAATACATGCACATACTATAGATATATTTGTCACTAAGTAAGTGTTGAAGATCGCATTTGTATTTAAGATGCTTTAATATTCATTTTAAATTTGCTGGCTTTGATGTTTTTCACGCTATATCGGCTGCATATATGTAATAAGCCCATCGGTAAAGAAAGGTTAGTTTATGGGAAGCCAATTTAGAAATTATTGGAATTTAAATGATATCGGCTGAAATTCAATTATTTAAACATTTATAAATTCCGTTCTCTAATCACATATACCTCTTTAGCAAGCCATATATATATATTCATTAAGATGTATTCCCCAAGTTGATTGTTTTAATGATAAACATTCACCGAAGTTCCAATTTTCGCTGTAAAAATAACGATTCAATGGAAACAATCTCTGTATTTTCAATTTAAACCATGCTTAAATATATTTTATTTTTGATATTTTGCATTTAGCAAGAATATGTACATTTTTATAAAATTGATATTTTAATACTAAATTGTCCGATCTACAAAAGGGATTTAAATGTTTTTCTATAATACCATTATTTTTAAATTTGTACGCTGTTAAACTATACACCAAATGATCTGAGCATTTGAACAAGTGATTTATGCATAGTGTATTACTCATACAACATGGTGTACTATAAGAACAGGCTATACCAGTATGACACTTTCAAAAAACTTTTTTTTTTTGCTTTTTCAATAGCTTATATTTACAAAAAATATCCTGTGAAAAGCGGCCATGTAGTATCTTGAATAGATTTTGAATGGCAGCGTTCTAAAGAGCGACCGCAAGTATAAATATTTACTTTAAACGCACTTTTCTCAAAACGACATTTTTCAAAATTGCTGACACCATAACTCAACGAGAAATTGACCGATTTACTCCAAAATAAAACTGAGTTTTGTAGAATAAAAATAAATTTACTATACAATGACCTACAATATTTTTAATTGGTTGAAAATTGTCAATTTGCCATTAGAAGAGCGAAAATTTTTTACCTAAAAAAACGAAATTTTTTTCAGAACTACGCCATTTTGTTAATTTTTGATATTTTTCAAAAATCATATGTCGTTGTATAGGAAATACCTCTAACTTTAATAACTTTTTAGATTTTTTTTTATTTCAGCTACTCATTCGGCTGGAATCATGTCAGCAGTTGGCGCACTTTCTTTTTGGCACCTCCAAAGACAGCATATATATCCGTTATTTTTCAATATTTTTGTAAAAAAAATTTTTAAATGTAGCTAAAAATATACTTTATTATGTCCAGGGAACTTTGAAACATTCGATCAAGTACTTTCAACAAATTCACGAAAATCGCCTAATTTTTCGTGGGTACACTGGTATAGCCCCTTAACTGCGTATAACTTTTTAAGATACATATGTTCAAATTGGGCACATTTGATAGGGTATAATAGAAAACTTGTACAATGTTGTCCTATAATAAGGCAACATTTATAGTGCATCGAGAAAAGAAAACACAATTAGTGTTACCAAGATATCTTACATATTGATCAATCAATATATAGTATAGTTGTATGGAACGATTTTGCTATGTACCAGGATAATATGCTATCCACACAAACAATATTGTTCACAAGTATTTAGTTTAACAATCCAAATTTATGTGGTAAGTCAAGAGGATATTCGAAAACCCATATGTTAGTATGTGGAGGCGAGGGGCGTATTTAAACTACTTGAACATGTTATACACAAGGATACACTGTTTTTAGAAAAATATTCTCTGTTAATTTAAATATAACATCTAACATCTCGATCAATATACATATATGCTATAAATTCAAACAGAAGTTCGAAAATATTAATATTAGGTATATGGATTCTGGAGGAAGTCTTGACTCAATTTTATCCATGTTTGGTAAATGATGTTCCCTGAGTTTGATTAAGATGACTCACATATTGAAGAATAACTGACACTTCACATGTAGAGGGTTTGTCCGGAAAGTAATAGGACTTATTTTCTTCCGCCGCGATTGCACTTCAGAGCGTGCGCGCACCGACTAGACTCAGTAGAGGGCGTTCCCAGCTAACGAACGAGCGGCTGTTCTCTCCGATCACCGAGTCAGGACTAACATTTTTGCGCGACGTTTTTCTGTGAGTGGTGGAAGCCGAAAATGCAGCGTACGTTAGAGCAGAGGTACGCGATTAAATTCTGTGTGAAACTCGGTAAATCTGCGACAGAGACGTTTGATATGATCAAGCAGGCTCCCCCAGATGTGGCTTTAGCAAGAAATGGTGTGTTTCGGTGGCACCAAACCTTTTTGGAGGGTAGGGAAGAGGTCGCTAACCAAGGCCAGCATCCCAACGCAATGAAAGGCAAGCGTTTTGAGACGACAGGCTCTCCTCAGCATGCACCTCGGCTATTCTGGAGCCTCTTTTGAAAGTTTTTAAAGAATTGTAAAGATTGATTCAATCATTTTTTTAAATCGACTCAGTTCTATTTCTTTCCGGACAAGCCCTGTATCACATGTATGATATGAAGTCAATCGAAACTTGGAAAATGCTTCTGTTAAGTATATGGAGACTATAAAAACCAATAATCTGAAGTTATCGAATACTCTCGAAAAGACAGAAGGAATATAAAATTTTGTTATGTGAAAAGTTGTCGTAGGTAGTTTAATATTTCTTTTTTATTTTGTTTCGATTAGCATGATTCATCCGAATCATCGCGAAAGAGAGACATTCCAAAGTTTGCCCAGTAGACGACATTTTGTTCCAAAATAGTTGTACAAAATTACTGCTAATGCTTGAGAGAAAGAAATTTGATTCCTTTTTCGATACTTCCAGAATGAAATGTCAGCGTTAAGCCTTTTTTGAGGGCTCCTGCTTATAAATATTCAACTGACAATGACCTCCACTATGAAATTGAAAATTCTCGAATTCCATTTTAGTTTTTAGAGTTGTTCTAAATAATAAATCCCGCTCTACATAACACAACAGCTGCTTTTACTCCTCCGAACTTTGTTATCAAATTTGTCACGTTTTTGTTGTAAAAATCTGCATTTGCAATTTAAAATTCATTTCAGATTACACTATTGGGTCCATTACAATAACTTTCAATGCGCACAAACAAGCGAATCCATACTTCCACTAAACCAAATGAGTTTTTCTTGTCCCAGACAATTTATAGTTCCGACGTTGTTTATAGTCACAAACTTATCAGCCTACAAATCTCGAAACGCGCTTCCTGCAGCACAGCTTTGAAATTTCTGTACAGCGCCGTCTTCAATTAAGCCAGCCTTCAAGCTCAGTCTACAGTATTACCCCATATAAACAATCCGTCTTTCCAGTTTGGTGAGCACAGTGTCACACATACATATGTATATATAAACGCGCACTCAGTTTTCGTGGCGGCAAGCTCTAGCGACTCTAGCGCAGCCACCAAGCCCCCAACTACTCACATACCTGCTGCCAGCCACTTAGGAAGTTACATAATTGCGCAACTGATATTTATTTTGGCCTCCATCGGCCGCCAATGCCACACTGCGGAGACACATTCGTGCGCGCGAACTTGGCGGCCCAGCAACTACGCGTCTGGTTCCGCTTTCACTTCCGCGCGTCGTTTCAGTTGAACTTTTATTGTCCTGAGGATGAAGCAAAAATACGAAGAAGAAGAAGCGCTGTGCGTTGGGATGCATTTAATCTTTTTTTTTTTGTGTTTGTTTTTTGCGCTTTTATTACTGTTGCCATAGTCATTGTTGTTGTAACTTTTGCTATTAACTATTATTGTTATTGTTGGCAGGCGCTTCAGATTTCGCCAAGCCGGCTACCCAAGTGGCTGGCCAATTCATTATGGCAGGCACTCAATGCCACGGCTACGTGTGCTCATGTACAAGTGCATTGTTGTTGTTTGTATACAATAACTTTAACTTTTTGGCGGTCCCGATGGGAGAAAAGTTTTCGGCTCATTTTATTTATGCTCCATTTTATGTATGCACGTTGGCGACAGCAGTGGCCGCAACGGAAGCGGGGGCGGCAGCAGCGCTTCTTTGACTGAACGCTTCGTTTGGTCTACTTCGGTGCGCCTCTGCGCGTACGCATTCTTCACGTCTCTGCTTTATTGTTTAATTCTTTGTTCTGGATCACGCTAGCTATACTTCCTTCAGTGCGCTTGGCCTTTCACTGCATGTGTAAGTATGTATGTTTACGTTGCTATTTGGAGCAGTAAATTTTTCTTGCATTCGTCGCCGCACTCGTCCTGCTCGGCCTTTTGGACAAACTCACTCATTTGCCGCCGATGTGTACGTGTCTGCTCTTGCTTATTTTATCTATGATCTGAAGTCGCAATTAAAGGGTGTTCTTTTAGAGATACAGATTAATTTTATTTCAATAAAAAAGCTTTAGGGTTTGCGCATGGACACTCGAACTACGTCTGGTGCATTAAACCCAGTTACTACTGTGATCAAACGAGATACGCGTCGTTTTGCGAGACTCTAAAGGTGAATTCTTCGATTTTTATACTCCCGCAACAAAGTTGCTAAGGAGAGTATTATAGTTTTGTTCACATAACGGTTGTTTGTAAGTCCTAAAACTAAAAGAGTCAGATATAGGGTTATATATACCAAAGTGATCAGGGTAAGGAGTAGAGTTGAAATCCGGATATCTGTCTGTCCGTCCGTCCCGTGCAAGCTGTAACTTGAGTAAAAATTGAGATATCATGATGAAACTTGGTACACGTATTTCTTGGCTTCATAAGAAGGTTATGTTCGAAGATGGGCAAAATCGGCACACTGCCACGCCCACAAAATGGCGAAAACCGAAAACATATAAAGTGTCATAACTAAGCCATAAATAAAGATATTAAAGTGCAATTTGGCACAAAGGATCGCATTAGGGAGGGGCATATTTGGACGCAATTTTTTTGGAAAAGTGGGCGTGGCCCCGCCCCCTACTAAGTTTTTTGTACATATCTCGGAAACTACTATAGATATGTCAACCAAACTCTATAGAGTCGTTTCCTTCAGGCATTTCCATATACAGTTCAAAAATGGAAGAAATCGGAAAACCACGCCCACCTCCCAACAAAGGTTATGTTGAAAATCACTAAAAGTGCGTTAACCGACTAACAAAAAACGTCAGAAACACTAAATTTTACGAAAGAATTGGCAGAAGGAAGCTGCACCCAGGCTTTTTTAAAAATTGAAAATGGGCGTGGCGTCGCCCACTTATGGACCAAAAACCATATCTCAGGAACTACTAATCTAATTAATTTTACAGCAAAATAAAAAAATATGTAAATCACGAACTTAGCCCTTCCTTACTTGTTTCTACATATGTATGTCTGAATTTGTTTAACAAAGAAGTGCGATTAAATTTTGTTTGCGGAAAGAAATTTCGCCTGTAGAAACGTTGAGGATGTTGCAAAAAGCCTTTAGAGACCCAACTCCGTCTTTTGAAAGTGTTAACAAGTGGTATAACGAGTTCAAAGCCGGTCCTGAGAGTGTTGAAAAAATGTGGTGTCAAATCGGCCAAAAACATCGACTGATGCACATCCCGTCAAAAAAGTCAAAGAAATGGTGCTTGAAAATCTTCGATTAACTATTAGAGACTTTGCTGATAGCTTGGGCATATTATTTGGCTCAGGGCTGGTGATTTTGAAAAACGAATTGGGCCTTCTCAAGCCTCGAATGGTTCCAAAAACCCTCCATTTTTTTCGAAAAAGACCATCGTGTTAACATCTGTGAAACAATCTTTCTGACCACCAAAGCGTAGTAAAATGCATCATAATTAGAGATGAGATTTGTATCTACGCTTACGATCCCGAAACAACCGATCAATCGAGCGAATATCGTACCAAAAGCGGGCCGAAACCGAAAAAACCACGTCAAAGTCGCTCAAAAATCAAGGTCATGTTGACAGTTTTCTTTGTTTATCGTGGTGGTGTGGTATCAACAAAGAATAATAATAACAATATTTGAGCATTATGCGCCGTTTACATGAAGCTAAGAGACCAGAATTGTGGGCCGAAAACTCTCGGTTTTTGCACCACGATAATGCACTATCTCATACTGCATTTTTGACCCCTTTTTCTGAAATATCGCGCCTTATCTCGCCCATAACATGCCAAATGCTAGTCTCACACTCTCCTATGTCTAAGCTGATTCAGCAGAATAGACCATTGATTCTAGTACAATTTTATCTACATACATATTTTTCACCAAATGTTCATCAGTAACTTTTTCTAAAGCCAGCAGTGACCGAACAATCTTTGTTCCCACTACTAAAATGAAGTATGAATTTTCTCTCCAAAAAGCTGTTCATTTATCGGAACCACCCATGACGGGCCACTATAGCACACATACTTACCATAGAAGCTAAAAAATCGAAACCAAGTTCTTGTATGGAAATCTAATTTTTGACGAGATTACGGGGTATAAGTCTTTAAATGATTTCCTGTCAAAACCCACTAAGCAAAAATGCCATTGTTTTGACAACTGATTTGACAGCTATTTTCGAAATTCTATACCTTCGAAGAGCAGACACTCCGAAACACACCCTATTTATATATATGTAAATATATGAATGTGTGTGTGTGTGTGACTCAGCCAACTAATGGTGTTATTGCTTTTGGCCAAGATAAAAACTTTTTGCGCTTAAATTTTGCAGCTCACACAAAAATTTGTTGAAAATTTGTTTTTAACACACTTTGTGTCCAATTAAGTGTGTGTTGGTTGCCGATGCCATCAAAAGACCTAAAGAAAACCTCAAAGCAATGAACTTAAGTTATGCGCAACAAGATTGTATATGGGCGTAAATACATTATATTCTATTTGTTGGTGCATGGCTAAGATGGCATTCTTAAATAAATTGAAAAATTATTGTATGGCGAAAGTGAGTGAGACAATTGACCCGAAATATTATTGTGAGACTTCGTTCTGTTTAAAGGAACTCCTAAATACTTGAAATTAAATATAATTACGAAAGGTCATCGCTCTTCTTTTCGATTCGTTAAATAGCTAAGTTTTTTCTCTTTTCTTTCCACATATCTACGTACATTCTTTACAGTCCTTATGCAGCTAATGAACTCTCTATTTTTTATGCTGGTGTGAATGATTTATGTGTAAGTATAACATAATTAACTATAAGTATAACATAAGTAACATAAGTAATAACATAAGTTTTTGGCTCAACTGTAAGGCAGGTTTGGCTATACTGTCACTACCTTAAGAATCTTTCTATCGTAATGAATTATTATACGGGTTTCTACCGAAAATTACCCAGGGATGATAGTCTTTAACCTCACTGTTAACTGTGTTGTGGATGAACTTTTGCACATTAAATAGAATTCAAATTGAACGTAGTTAGTAAATCCTCAGACAGTCATAAAAACTGATTTTAGCTTGATTTCGGGGATACTTTCAGTTTTCAGTAAACACTATTTATAACTCGCTCGAACTCTATCAACTATATCAAGAACTGTGTTTGAGGGAGGGAGGCACAATGATTTCAGTCCATAATTTGTAACACCTGAAACTAATCGAGATAGACAAAGAGTACAAGGTTCGTCCGGAAAGTAATAGGATGGAGTCGATTTAAAAAAAATAATTAAACCAATCGTTACAATTCTTTAAAAACTATCAAAATAGGGTCCTTTTGCGTCGATACAGCGCTACCTGCGCGATTTCCAAGCATTGTAGGCGTCACGGAAGGCATTCTCCGGAATTGCCTTGAGAGCCGAGGTGCATGCTGCTTGGATCCCCTCTGTCATCTCAAAATGCTTGCCTTTTATTAGCCTTTTAAGGCAACGAAACAAAAAAGTACGCGGGGAGCACATTTGGGCTGTAGAGCGGCTGCGGAAGCGTTGGAATGCCGGCCTTGGTTAAGTAGTTTTTGACAAGAACGGCGGTGTAAGCCGTGGTGCAATTTCCAATCGGCTGCGATTGTTTGACCCGATTGACCCTTCGTTTGAGTCTCATGAGGACTTCCATGTAAAACTTGGCGTTGACGGTTTGTCCAGGAGGAACAAATTCGTGGTGAACGATGCCTTTGATGTCAAAAAAGACAATGAGCATCGTTTTCACTTTAGATTTGCTCAATCATCAGCGACCTCTTCCCGGCCCTCCAAAAAGGGTAGGTGGCACCGAAACGCCCCTCTTCTTGCTAAAGCAACATCTGGGTAAGCCTGCTTGATCATATCAAAACGAACACAATCGCGTACCACTGCTCTAACGAACGTTGCATTTTCGGCTTGCACCACTCACAGAAACACGTTGCAAGAAAATGTTTGTCCTGACGCTCCAGGTGCTCGGAGACCATTGACCAGCCGCTCGTTCGTTAGCTGAGAACGCCCTCTACCGAATCCGGTCGGTGCGCGCAGGCTCCGAAGTACAGTCGCGGCAGAAAAAAATCAGTTCTATTACTTTCCAAACAGACCGTATATAAATGATCAGAACCAAGTTGAAATACGTGTTACTGTCTGTCCGTCTGATCGTGCAAGCGATAACTTGAGTAAAAATTGTGATATTGTCAATTTCATTACAACGTGTTCCTTAGCATAAAATGAGGACGAGTTCGTAGATGAGGGGGATCGTAAGTATAGTATTAAGTGTATATAAAGCATAGTATAAAATGTCATAACTAAGCCTAAATTAATAAATTGAATTGTAGTTCGGTACAGTGGATCGCGTAGCGAGAACACTTGCCGGCCAAAAACTTTCTAAAAGTTTCTGACTTTCTAAAACTGGTTGAAAATTCCCGGCCTGACACATAATGACACCACTTAGTTTGTGAATTATATCATTTTCAATGAAGCAACTTTTGTAATTGTAAAAGGGAATTCCGCGTGTTGATTGAAACAAAAACTTGGTTGCCCCAGGAAAATCAACCATCAAAGATTGCTGTGGTAAGTTTGGACGTGGTGAAATAAGCACCGAAGACGGTGAACGAAGTGGACGACCAAAGTGGTGGTTACCGCCTAAAACTTCACAAAAGCTCACAAAATAATTTTGGAAGAGCATAAAGTGTGGTTAGTCAAGATAGCAGGCAATCTAAAAATATAAACTGAAATTGTATATCATATTATACTTTCCACGGGTATGGGAAAGATATGTGCAAAGTGGGTGCCGCGCAGCTAACTTTTAAACAAAAACAATGATGAGTTGATAATTCGGAGCTGTGTTTGGAGACGTTCAAGCGAAATAAACCCGAGTTTTTTCGTACTACGCCATTTAAACAATGGATCGCTGAAAAATATCCGCATTTGAAGAAAACGGATTCACCAAGACAATACACCGTGTCGCATGTCAGCGAAAACGATGGCAAAAATACATGAGTTGCTTTCGCATCCACTTTATTTTCCAGATCGGGCCCCCAGCGACTATTTCTTGTTCTTAGATCTCAAAAGAAAGCTCGCTGGGAAAAAATTTTCGTCGATAAATCACTGAATAAATTAGCCAAAAACATTGAGATTTACCACCAGGATGGTAGGGAATATCCTAATAGGAGCAGGTGTTAAAATTGGAAAATAGATTTGGTGCAGACGACACTTCGATGTAATCCTGTATCACAAGAAATACAACACCAATTTATATTCTTATGTATTCCAAACATAAACTATGAAAACCCATCTACTTCCCATATAACACACTTTTAAATTCCATCAAACATTAATACGGTTATCAGAATAAACCTTTGCATATAGGGCCCCTCGAGTTATTTCATCTTACGCCCAAAATTTGTCGAAATCGGACTATAACCAGACATCATAAATGTGGACCCCAGTACATAGGGTTGATTTTTACCGAATATATCAGTAAATCTGGGAGGTCTAGTATTGAAATTCGTCGAGAATGTTTGTGTCTCGGAAATTGGTAAAATCGAGTTACTCAGCCCGCATATACATACGTAATACATTGTGAAAGTACGCGGAAACTGCAAATAAAATGCAAAATACTTAATTATTCATCAATATTTAGTTTTTCGCCTTTAAACTAATCCCACCAAATGTAACATACTTATCTTCTTCTTCTTCCTAATTGGCGTAGACACCGCTTACGCGATTATAGCCGAGTTAACAACAGCGCGCCATTCGTTTTTTCTTTTCGCTACGTGGCGCCAATCGGATATTCCAAGCGTAGCCAGGTCCTTCTCCACCTGGTCCTTCCAACGGAGTGGAGGTCTTCTCCTTCCTTTGCTTCCTCCGGCGGGTACAGCGTCGAATACTTTCAGAGCTGGAGCGTTTTCGTCCATTCGGACAACATGACCTAGCCAGTGTAGCCGCTGTCTTTTAATTCGCTGAACTATGTCAATGTCGTCATATATCTCGTACAGCTCATCGTTCCATCGAATACGATATTCGCCGTGGCCAACGCGCAAAGGACCATAAATCTTTCGCAGAACTTTTCTCTCAAAAACTCGCAACGTCAACTCATCATTTGTTGCCATCGTCCATGCCCCTGTTCCAAATAGCAGGACGGGGATGATGAGTGGCTTGTAGAATTTGGTTTTTGTTCGTCGAGCGAGGACTTTACTTCTCAATTGCCTACTCAGTCCTGTTGGCAAGAGTTATCCTGCGTTGGATTTCCGGGCTGATAATGTTGGTGGTGTTTACACTGGTTCCCAAATAGACGAAATTATCTACAACTTCAAAGCTATGATTTCCAACAGTGACGAGAGAGCCAAGTCGCGAGTGCGACAACTGTTTGTTTGATGACATGCGAAGACCCATTTGCTTCCTTGTCAAGTCTGGAGAAAGCAGAACTAACGGCACAGGTGTTGAGGCCGATGATATCAATAACATCGGCATACGCCAGCAGCTGTACACTCTTATAAAAGATTGTACCTGCTCGATTAAGTTCTGTAATATAAATAATACATAATAATACACTTATGCCAATGATTTTTCCAGTCCTCAAAACCCTTTTCATATTCACTTTTTGGGATGGCCTTCAGCGCCTAGAGCATTTTTTTTTCCATTTCAGTTTGGGGACAAGAAAAAATCTTACGGATCCAAATTTGGTGATTACGGTGGTTGATCGATGGTATTCATTGCGTTCAATATTTTTATCCATTGTAAAAATCGCAGCGCACTGCTGAGGTGTACTGACTTAAGGGGTTACATGGGTTTAAGGGTTTCAAAAAATCGCATTTTTTTATTGTCTTATTAAATTCCACAACACCTTTAGAATATTATCTTAAATTTTCAAGTTTATCCCAATAATAGTTTCGGAGATACAACCTTGAGAACTTGTGAGCTCGAGGCTAGCTTAGCTAAGTGCGCATTCTTTAAGCAACTGCTGTTTCAAACTGGTTGACAGATCGCGCTCATATTTTACAGACCTACCAACATAAGAAAAAACAATTTTTTAAAATATGGTGGAATTTAATCAGAATTTCCGCTTAATTTTTTGTTATAAAGATTTTCGATTTCGGTTTTTTTGGCAAAATCAATTAATTTTATTCAAAATAGTCTCTCTTTGCTTCAATACAGCTTTTTGCACGGTCTAAGAGCATGTCGAACGAGTGTTTTAGCTCGTTGGCCAGTATGGACGCCGGTGCAAGCCCTTTGAATGGTCTGCACTACGTTTTCCTTTCATGGGCAAATGCATTTCTCTAAAAAGGAAGAAGTCGCATGGTGCCATATCAGTTGAATACGGGGAGTGGTTAATGGTTAAAATATGATTTTTGGTCAAATAATCGTCCTTCGAATGCAGGATTCTGAGCAATTTTTGGTCGTCAGTCAATTTTTGCGGAACAAACCGTGCACACACCTTTCGTAAGCCCAAATGTTGGTCAAAATGCGATGTTATGGAGATGTTCAATTCCATTTCCATGAATTTCAATGATGATTTTGGCTGATTTTTGATGAATTCACGCACAGTTTCGATGGAATTTCCGTTGATCACCGATTTTGATTGGCCCACATATTGATCGTCTTTATGTCCTCACGACCACTTTGAAAACGTTGAAACCACTCGTGCACTCTGCTATGGAATAAACAATCATCGCCATAAACTTGTTTCATCAATTGAAAAGTTTCGGTAAAAGTTTTACCAATTTTAAAACAAAATTTAATATTGACTCTTTGTTCAAAGCTCATTTTCGCACCGATCACATAAACACACTGACACCGAAAACACAATAACTTCACTTTGAATGCATGAAATGTCATGAACTTTTCACTGGACAATGGATAAGGATAGCAGTTTCTAACGCACCGGTCGGCATATACATAGATGGTGCCACCAGGGGGCGCTAGATTCAAAAAGTCCTCTTTATTTTGGAACACACCTTGTATAATTGGTTGGATTCCGGTACTCTGGTTGAAGACATTCCTTACTTGTTTTTTCATTTGTTTGTTTATATTTGAATATTAATAATAATAATTATTATAATAATACTTATAATTTAGAGATATTTATTCTTGACATGCTCCGGCTCAATGGAGCTTCAAATATTGTGGCATTTGCATCGAAAAAAGTTTCGAGAAAAATGAGTTTACAGTTTTCTTTATGTCATTCCGAGGAAGGCTTTTATTTTTAAGTCGTTAAAATATCGATTGATATTTTGTTTTTAGAAAGGTTTTGCAGCTTTTTGATCAAATACTGCAAAAGCTGTGGTGATACTTTCCTCATAGATAAATAGCCGTCTAAGCTGTGATTACCAAAAGTGAGCATCAATACACTAGTTACTGTATATTGGACGAGATACTTCAGCTTACTTTCAGCTGCTGTAAAACCCATTCAACTATTTGTGATCTCATAACATATTAAAAAGAGTTGAAGTTATATTAGTATTACTCAACTATTAGTGGTCTGTGGCACTGAAAAACACCAAACACCTTAACTCTAACACTTTGCTCTCCCTTTATATTCTTAAAATTTGCAAGAGTGTCTAGTACTCGCTCTCCCCCGAACATAACCTCTTGCATGTAAAATATGATAATGGTGTCCGTTTCAAAGTTGCTCCAACATGAACTGTACACTTTCTGCTACCTAAGAAACTGCAACAGCTGCTCGCTGTGGCAAATTCTCTATTTACATATGTTTGTGTATATAAATGACACAGCCGCCAGGTATCCGCACGTTTGCGCCACTTTCCGCACAATTGTGCAATAGTTTGGCATACTTTCGAACACGTTATCGCTTTTAGTATTCTCATGTATGTTCGAACGTACTAAGTATCCCGGAAGAGAGCCATCAATTTCTTTTCATATTTAGCATAAGCGTTTTGCAAATTTTGCTGCGGAGTGTGTACGTGTAGGCGCCTACAAATGTGTCAAGCAAGGAATAAAGTAAAATGCAAGAGTCACAGAAGTTTTGACAGCTGCCTTCAATGAACGTTGGAGAATGGTTTGATCCTGTGGTTTGCAGAGTTTCAGGTGACGTTGTTGGTGTCCATGTGGAAATGAGGTCATTAAGGGGCATTTGCATGTTTTAAAATCTCTTTTTTAAAATGGTACTTAAATTTATTTTGAAGAAATTTGCAGACAAATTGTTTTTTTATAAATACAATTAATTATTTACTAGTAATTTTTCTAAGTAAAATTATGATAAGACATATTATACTGTATAATATGAAGAAAAAATATGAAAGTATGGATTAATTTGGACATAAGTGTAAGATAATTATATTTCACATATTTTCGGAATTCAAAATTGTAATTTTAATTTTTATTGAAATGTCTTTAAGGTATTTATTCAGTTATAACAAAGCCTCATAATGTAGTTAAAAACAAGTTCGGAAAGGTTCAGATCCGAATTTGGCGTACATTAGTCCGTATCGAAATTCGATGAAGTAAGATTATGCATTATTATTATATAGAGTATATGAAGAAGAGAATGGAAAGTGTGAACTCCACTCTGGACTCATGCAACAACATTAAGTGTATATACTACACTAACTAATCCATAGCGATCCAGTATTACATTTTCTCTCAACGTTGCTAAGATATCTTACTTATTGACCGAGTAGTATATGGTAGTTGGGGGCAGTATCGACCCATGTATCACACAATAAATATGCCACATACTAATAAAATGTTCCCTGAGACTCATTTAGGTACCTCATCTACCATTACCAATTATATGGAGTAAAATCACCTGAATGTTATACATATGTTCGTTTAATGGGAGCTTCAAAACGCCAAAAGCTTGGAAAGAAACCTGTTTCTTATTTCCAACCAAAAGCAAGTTTTAAGCGCTGCTGAAGTAGGTATTGAGTAACAATTCATATCAAGAGTCAGATAAGTGTGTCAATGTAAGCATTAAATGTGTAAACAGGTACGGATTTACCTCGAAGGAATTCGGGCTTATCAACCAATAGATATTTACAAACATATACGTATATATTGGTACGGTAATTTCCAAACGAAAACGCTTTAAACACACAACTATGAAATTACAAACAAATACGAGAACCAATGCGCAAAAGCCCAGGTACACTCGGTTAAAACCAGTCGAACTCGGCAAAATAAATGAGGTAATATGCTACTAAACAGGAAAGGCAAGCCAATAGTCGCATCAATGTGTGTAGAATAACGGTATTTTCAGTAAAATAGGCCTCAGTGCAAAAGTCACACACCTGCACAAACACTTACCAACACACACACATACGCCACTTTCACATGGAGTTTATAAAATGAAGTGCCAACCGCAAATAATAAAGGAGAAATTGTGTGGCCAACACTTCAACCACAATGCTTCGGAATTGCTACTGTGAAAGAGGCACTAACAGAGAACTGTAAACAGTCAACTAACCGCAATTGTAGCAAAGCCAACTACCAATGTGAGTATAGAGCATGTATAGGTAAATAGCTATATATTTAACTATAACCAACACTAGAGGGAAAATACAGACAGTCAATACAAAGTGTCGGCGTGCCTTTTGGCCCCATACAGATGTGTGTCTTTTGACCCATTGTTTGCGCAAAACCTGTGTCGAATAAAAAACCTGGTAAATTCATGGAAATTTGAATATATTCAGCACTTATTTAAGGGAAGAAATCTCATGAATATAAATAATATATGACAACGAGTAAGAAAGTGCTCAATTCGGGTTCAACTACTCTCACATTTTGTTTATTTATTTATGTATTTATGCCGGTTTCGAGATATACAAAGTCCTTCATTTTTCAAATTTATAACTGCAATCAGTGACATAGTACCCAAGACGCGAGGTATCTTTGTTGGTGACCTGAAGGTACTTTGTCTTGCCTTCGTTCACTACAAGACCAACTTGTTTTGCGGAAAACAATAATTTTTTGTTTCCATTTGAAGAATGCTTGTCGAGGCATATGGTGATCATGCTCTATCATAAGCAAACGTTGGTTTCAACGGTTCGGAGATAATTATTTTGATGTGAGAAATGAAGAACGTGGAAAACCACCAAAAAAGTTAGAAGACACCGAACTGCAAGCAATATTGGATGGAGATGATACTTTGAGTCAAAAGCAAATGGCACCAAAAATGTGGGAAATTGGTGCCAAGTGAACTGAATGTAAGACCAGTGGAAAACCAAAAACACACTTTTGAAATTTTACTTCAAACAAAATCAGTTTTGCATCAAATTGTCACTGGCGTTGAAGAAATTTATTTATTTAAGAATCCTATACGGGAAAATCATGGGTTTATCCGGGTCAACCACCTACATTAACTGCAAAAGCAGATCAATTAAATAAGAAGGCAATGCTCTACGTTTAGTGAGATAAAAAGGGCGTGGTATACCGTGCTTTTCTAAAAGCTGGTGAAACTGTTAATACTAATCGCTACAGACTAGAACCGATCAGTTTGAACCATGCGTTGATCGAAAAACGACCAGAATGGGCCAGAAGATACTTTAAGTAATTTTGTTACACGATACTGCGCGAAATCGAAATCGGTTCAGGATACAATGAAAGTTCATGTCTGAGAGCTGCTCTCCGCCGTATTCGCCAGATCGAAAATGGGGTGTCGGATTAGCTTGCTTTTATTGGCATGGTATCCACAAATTTTTCAATACTTTGAATAATTGTTTTTACTTTCCTATTCAAAATTAGTATTTCATTTTCACAAATCGCGCTCATTTTATAGCGGTATACTTGGTGGACAGTGCCACTGTGGTTCAGATAGAGGTACGCATTTTCCAGTATTATATTGAAGAAGACGAGTGATGGGAAATTTCACTGTCTAAAACCTTTGGTATTAAACGGCTCGAAAAGATGGACGTCATTCTACATAATAAACATAACAATTTGAAACATGGGGTCCAATAGGTAGCTCCTCTCAGTGCTGTTGAAAGCGGCTATAAAATCGGCAACAAGGGGATCTGTATATCGAGGTTTTGACGCATTGTGCATACGCGCAGATTCCTGGATATTTCTTCTTTTGAATAGAGGAAAGTACTTTCATGTTCAATCGTTGGGCTTGTACTCATCCGATCAAATAATGTTTAGTTGCTGAAACATGCGCCTTTCCAGCTCCTTGTCGCTGACATTAAGCTGAAATATATTGAACAAAATATTTCTACTCTATTTTCGATACGATAAGTGTTATCTAATTTAATCTATAATAACGAAGTGCTTTTATTTCCTTGTTTTTGGCACCGAACTGAATATGCTCAACAAATTTTTTGAAGATATTATACGTACTGACCGAAATATGTGGCATGAAGTTAACTCGAATAACAAAAGTAATTATGTTAGCGATATGGAGCTAGTAAAATTACCAAACAAGTTTTGTCCTTTTGTAACTCTAGACTACGTAAGTATTAGGAAAGGATTTTCCTACTTATTTTCTTAAAATTTTACGCAAATTGAGTGCTAGTGTTGATATAAAGTCAGCTATAGTTGGGAGAGTTCTCATATTCGGCATGAGGGACTTAACCTTAATTGGTTTTCAACCGAAAATCAATTCATCTCCATTTGATATTTAAGATATGGATATTAGAATAATATTCTGTGCAACAACATGTTGCTCACGTTACGTGAGTATAAAAAGTGTGAAAAGAATACTCACATCAGTTATCAGTGCGACACGAGTACATACATATTAAAAATATTTGGATATTAAATTTTTACGGATACAAAAGTTTAGTTAAGCTATACAATTCAGTTATTACTTATATTCCAGAAAATAATGGGTCTGGCAGTGAACGAGGGCAAGACGAAATATCTCCTGTCATCAAACAAACAGTCGTCGCACTCGCGACTTGGCACTCACGTCACTGTTGACAGTCATAACTTTGAAGTTGTAGATAATTTCGTCTATCTTGGAACCAGCGTAAACACCACCAACAATGTCAGCCTAGAAATCCAACGCAGAATAACTCTTGCCAACAGGTGTTACTTCGGACTGAGTAGGCAATTGAGAAGCAAAGTCCTCTCTCGACAAACAAAAACCAAACTCTATAAGTCACTCATAATTCCCGTCCTGCTATATGGTGCAGAGTCTTGGACGATGTCAACAACGGACGAGTCGACGTTGCGAGTTTTCGAGAGAAAAGTTCTGCGAAAGATTTATGGTCCTTTGCGCGTTGGCCACGGCGAATACCGCATTCGATGGAACGATGACGATATACGACGACATCGACATAGTTCAGCGAATTAAAAGACAGCGGCTACGCTGGCTAGGTCATGTTGTCCGAATGGACGAAAACACTCCAGCTCTGAAAGTATTCGACGCTGTACCCGCCGGGGGAAGCAGAGGAAGAGAAAGACCTCCACTCCGTTGGAAGGACCGAATGGAGAAGGACCTGGCTTCGCTTGGAATATCCAATTGGCGCCACGTAGCGAAAAGAAGAAACGACTTGCGCGCTGTTGTTAACTCGGCTATAATCGCGTAAGCGGTGTCTACGCCAATTAAGAAGAAGAAGAAGAAAATTAATTTTCTAATTGGCTCAAGTAAATATTTATTAAATTTACAGTAACCATTATAATACATATACATATACAGTTGTGTTCGAGAAAATAATACTTATACTTTTCTAACATATTCCGGCTTGCCAAGTTAACAAGAGCGATTATTTTTTTAAGATTATACATTTCCAATTATAACAAGTAAGGAAGGGCTAAGTTCGGGTGCAACCGAACATTTTATACTCATGTAACTTTCAGGAATCAAAGCAAAGGAAATACCTTAAGATGCAAAACGTCAACCTGAGGATCGAAATCCATGCAATTTTATATACATATACTTACTATATATAACTTATATGTTGACAGACACATAAGGTTTGTTAGAAAAATAAATACCATTATATGTAGTATATGGAATTTCAGGTAGTATCGATCAAATTTTATTTAATTTTCCCAATACCGCATACTGTTAACATGTCACATACTAAAACACTAATCATATAGAGTAAAATCAGTCGGATGTTGGAAAACCCTGATATTAGTTGAATGGGGGTAAGTCAAGTTTTCGCTCAAATTTATTTATTTTTGACACAAAGATACAATGTTATGAGTAAAATACGCTAGCTCATTTTCATTGATATAACTCACATTTTGGCAGATATATGCGGTACAAAGTCACCCGGAAGTTCGTTTATCTTTATATTATATATATGGGGAGTAAAGGAAGTATTGGTCCGATTCAACCCATTATTGATACACAGACATACCATTGTCAGAGAAGTACTATCCCTGAATTTATCTCAGACATTGACCGATATTTTCGAACAAAAGTCACCCAAAGGTGCAGGGGTCCACATATTCGGTAGCGAGGAACGTAAACAGTTTATTTGGATTTGAACAATTTTTGGTCGTAAGGTGGCATACAGTAAAGGCATTATTCGTGCAAATTTTAATCCCGTTATATTAATTGCTTCACAGCGTAACATAAGAATATGAAAAAATTGCCACGTACCAAGTTTTGTCAAAGCGGTCAGTCGGATTCCGGGATATGGGATTTCACAAAAAGTGGACGGTGTCACGCCCATCGTCCAAATTTCACATCGGCTCCCATAAAGCTTTCTCAAACCATCCTGGGGGAAAATTTTTACGAATCTGACGCATTTAGTTATTGATTTATCGCGCTTTTAGTAGTTTTGAACAGTCCCGTTATATGGGAAGTGAACGGAGTTTTCATTCGATTTCCACCATTTTAAACTGTAGGTAGAAGTTCTTGCAGTATTCGCGCTGAGCGAATTTGGTTGTTGTATCTTAAGCGGTTTAGGAGATATGCATATTAATCATATTAGGGGGCGGGGCCACGCTCACTTTTTCAAAATTGTTTATCCACAAGTAGCCCTTGATACTGCGTTCTGCTGTGCCAAATTACAGTTTTATACAGACAGACAGTCAACCGGATTTCAACTTTTCTCGTCATCCTGGTTCTATGTCTATCTCGATTAGTTTTAGGTGATACGTTAAGGTTCGATAAATGAAAAATGATTAGTCAATTGTAATAAATATGTAATTTACAAATCTTCTGATGAAATTTTTTTTTGAATCGTCAATTAATAATAAAGCTAAAGGAACAAGACATAACCTACAGGGCTGTAATGGTATACAGCTCCACAATGAGCGTAGGCACTGACCTGAATTCATTCGATAATTTTTTGGGAAATATTAAACAAATTGTAGCTAACGCAAATTCATCAAGGAGAACACAACTTTGGCTCATTTAAGTGGATTTTACATTCTGCGTTGCTCATACGGCATGGTGTACTATATGAATGCAGTACCTTTCATGCATAATCAAAACTGGTTATGGCATGAAAAAAAATATTTAAACAAGTTCTGTAGAGCTCAAAATTTTGTTTTATAATATCATTATTTTAAAGTCGTAAGTTTGCTTGCTTTGGAGTTAAAAAAATTTATTGAAAAAAAAGAAAAAAAAATGGGTTTGGGTACCTTGTAGTGTTTTCGTTAGAGCAAAAACTGAAACTTAAGAAGACTGATATACATATGTATGTAAGTTTAGTCCAACTGGAGCTTACAATTTTATAAACACACTCTATTTTTTATGAGATTTTTTAACATTCATGAGAACTTTTCATTCAAATACAAAACTAGAGCAAAAGCAGCAACAGGTCCAATAAATCGGCCGACAGGCAGCGAGTAAAAAAAAAAAAACACAGAAACTGCTGCTCCATACACCCAACAAGCGGTAACAAATTTTATGGCCCTCACCGGAAGTCTATTATTATGCATGCTCACATTTATCGATGAATTTTCGCTGTGGTGAGTGTTGTTTTTGCTGTTGTTATGTCGGCGAAAAAATATGGCGCACCAAAGTATGTGAATTGTCGTCTCGCCTCACTCATATTTGTGTGTGTGTGTGTGTGTGCGTTATTTACGTGTGTGCAACGACAGAAGGCGTCGCGAACCTGCTGGGCATAATGGTTCGCATTTTGAATAATTTATATGGCAAATAGGCTGCGGTCAACGGTAGTCAGCGGGCGGCCGAAGCAGACAGGCGACTAACTAAACGAACCATATGCACAAGTGCATAAATATAAATGTTTCCAATGCATGCATACGTAGGAGCCTGGGAGCCTGCACACATACAAACTATATACTATACATACATCCAAATAAGCTTCCAGACATGACCGTTAAAGGCGCACAACGCGATTTACACACCGGTGCAGGAGCGGCGAAACATGAAAATCGAAAACTTTTTGTTGCAGAGTGGTAAAGTTTGTTAATTTAAAATGCTTTCAGGGTGCTTCAGTTTATAATGGGAGTTTAAATGGTGGTAACTTTTTCTGAGAATGGAACATACATTATTATTGAGGAATACTGGGACAGAAAATCAATGGAAAGTGTTAAAAATAAAAATAGCTTAGTTTAAATCCGTTAAAGCAATCAATTTGCTTCCTCCATTTGAGCAGAGGAGTCCTCAGAGCTCATCTTTGAATGACCGAATCCTGGATCCGCTTATATACTACTATCGAATTTAAAGTCATACAGCAAAACTTCGTTAGATCGATAGTTTGGTATTCCCAGTAGCATATTTCCATTTGCTAAATTTAATTTAAATTTTGTTCAGCGATGAAGCTCACTTCTGGTCGAAGGGGTACGTATAAAACGAAATTGTCACATTGGAGTGACGATAATACCCAAGCCATGAACGAAAAAACATCTATCTCCAAAATCATAAGTACCGAAAATAGTACACTGGCTGTTTAAGGATGAAAGAAAAGGGAGAAAGCCTTGAATCAAGTGCGGTAAAGCCGATATTGGAGGAAAATCTTTCAACTACATAAGATTGGCAAGGATCATTCTGCCGGCACCTCAGTTGATGAAGAGCACATCAAGCGTCAAAAGAAAATAGTAGAGAAATTTAAAAATTTCCTAAAAAGGAAACAATGGGAGCTTCCATCTAATTCAGTAAGCAGGCAAGTTCCCATAAAGAATCGCTCTCAGAAACCAACGATAACAATACCAGAACAACAAGGCAATAACGCGAACTCCACCTCACTGAGCACCACACAGAAGAGATGGGTGAAGACATCAGATTGTCAAATCTAGTATTAAGCTATGTGATCGACAATCCGACGGTTCCCCATCCAGAGTTTGACATCACGGAAACCCCTAGGGAATACATGGTTCTCAAGTGCGTGCACCAGGTCTTACCAGGTCTCGCCTTTGTAAGCTTCAATTTGGATATCCCAAGGAAGACTCGTGCTGGTAAGCCCGTACTAGTGGTCAAATGCGGTGAGTCGACTCCACTGTGACGAAACTGCTGACAAAAAGGACAAAGAAGATGTTGACAAAACTTCTAAGATGTCGCAATAAGAGAACAGCAAAATTCGCACGTAGGTCCAAGCTGCAGTACTCAAAAAGTGTTACATACTGAAATCTCAATAAAAGGATGTCGCAAGAGAACAAGTCAGACCAAACAATTGCTCAAAAACGGGTAGTGTCGATTAGTCAGAGAAGTTTAAAAATACGATAGCCGTGCTTCGAAACATGTCTATGAAGTCGTGAAAGATTGACCCGTTCCGTTTCGATCGTCAGCATGGAGGAAGCTTCAGACGTACCAGCACACTGCACTCCGGACTATAACGGGATGCCTCGTGATGTCACCTATCGAAGATCTACACAGTGAGGCCTGTATACTTCCAGTTAAGGAGAATAATGCGCAGAATCGACGCCGACATACCATATATGTGCCTACATGACTCTAAGCATCTCTTTGAATGCCCAGTAACCCTTCACATCTGACACTCCTCTCCCTATGGTCCAACCCCGTCGAATGTTTCCTGGGCCTACCGTTGGATAAACCCGACGACAACTTATCTGAACGTCACTACCCTAACGGAGACTAGATAACCGTTACTACAACAACATACCCTGTGAGATGCTCTCATTACTATTTCTTAAGCCCCTTCGCCTTTATAAAGCGACAACGCTGAAGGTGAAACTTTCCTACTTCACTTGTCTGCTTCAATTCACTAAAATTTAAATTTCGCTGTTATTATATTAAATGTTGGTTAATAACGGCGATGGCTTACGGCTATAATTTTAAGCATCTTATCGCTCATATTCGCACAGCTTAAATACATTACTAACTTCTAATGAACGCCAGCCAATCTGATCCCAATTATGGCTGGCGTTGCGAAGCATATACCGCCCTTAATAAACTCATTTGCGCTGTTTCTTGCCAATATTTACATTAACAAAATGCACACATACACAAAAGCATAAATAATGTATCCATTAGCACCCTTTACACGGACGGCTGATACCTGAGAGCTTTTGTTAGTTGCGTTTCATTTCGTGTGCTCCCTTGTGCTTTCTCATTACCGCTTCGCTCGAGCACTTTTCATCTCATTACCATTTTCTTGGTATTGATGTTGGCAATCATTGGCAGCCCTCATTCGCATGTAAATTAATCAGAGTGGTCGTCTGTTGAATGGAACACACTCTAAACACAAGCAGTGAGTTAGCTTTTGGACACTTAATCCGGAAAGAAAACTAAAACACTGTTTCAAATAGAAAACTTTACTCGGTCAGTCAGTCAACTTGTGGAGACTGAAAATAGCGAATGTCACGTGCGTATCTGATTCTTCATTAAATAAAGAGCCCTTAGCTGTTATCTCAGATATATTACAACCAAAGAAATAAATTTGAGGAGTGAACAAAACGTAAGAAATCTGCATACATCTGCAATTCTGCATATAACCATCGCCCTTTACTGCTTTTTCTCCACCTGCCACAACTCGAAAGTCTCTTGGTAGACAGTCGTTTGTTTAGCATCGCTTCTCAACTCATTACTTCCACCGGGTCAACGTCACTTACAGATATGGGCACACCATAAAACTGATTGTCGTTTCTACTGTTTCTTCCCTCTTTACACTTCACCGCTGTCGGGCTCATTGACAGGGCATTATGCCGTTTACCTCGATAAAGTTAGTAAGTGAGTGACAAGCATTGAGGTGCCCGCTCAGCCGTCAGTTACAGCGAAAGTACAGGAAATGTGTCATTATGCGCCAAACGATGCAATGATTAAAATAGTAGTGCCGGCAAGTGAGCATGGAACATGGAGCAGAAGAAAATCGACGAATAACGTATTGAGGTTGTCAGCCAATTTCGTATGCATATTGGAATCCTCGCTGTTCGACTTTCACGTACACTGAGGAAAATACGCCGAAGTGTGCTGAAATTTTCAATGAAAGCTTTTAGGTCAATCGTTGAAAATATATTAAACATCTTAGATAGTTTGGGCTTAGACAACATCATTACAATACTGATGCACTGCCAATTAAGAAACTGGACCCCTTTATAAGAAAGCTATATACAGTGTAATCCATTTATAATGGACTCGCTTTAGATGGAAACTCTGTTATTATGTACCTCTTTGTCAAGTCCCAGTTCAAACATATGTAAAAAACTCGGTTAAAATAGACTCGGTTATAATGGACTCCGGTTATAATAGACAATAAAATCGGATTTTGTCCATTATAACCGAAGCTTTCAAAATCAAATTTCAAAACAAAGTTGGCAATCAGTTGGCAATAAGCAAAATTTTGTACTTCCCCGAATTCGATCAAGAGACACAATCAGTCTCTGCAGCAGAAAATGTTCTGTTTTTCTTGGAAATAAGTCAAAGAAGGCAAACAACTTCTGCGGTGGGCTGAAAGCTATAATCGAAATTGAAGGAGGAACTTCCCAAGCTGACATTTGCTTGAACAAAAACCTAAAAAAACAGACTGTTTCGAACATATAGATTAATCGGGAAAAAATTAGAAATGATTGGAAAGTCAACTACAAGAGAAAAAAAATAAGATTTGGGACACATCCTCAAGTTGATGAATTACTGTTTAAATGGTTTCAGCAGAAAAGGGCCAATAATTTTCCAGTAAGTGGTCCAATGCTAATGATGAAAGCCAATGAATCCGGAGAAGCTGTCGGTGCTAATTTTAAATGCAGTTCCGGATGGCTAGATAGATTTAAAAAGAGGCATAATATTTGCTTCGGCAAAATTTGTGGTGAATCGGCTTCTGTGGACCAAAGTGTTACAAATGACTGGCTATTACAAACCAGGCCTACAATAAGTAACAATTATTCGATGGACAACATTTTTAACGTGGACGAAACGGGAATTTTCTATAAGATGCTGCCTGACAAAACACATAAGATCAAAGGTGAAACATACAGTGGTGGAAAAATGTCTAAAGAAGAATAACTGCCTTGATTTGTGCTAATGCATCGGGCACGGTAAAACGGAAATTATTGGTTATTGGTAAGTTTTAAATACAATTTAATACAATCCGCTGTTTCTGAACAATGCCTGCTTTCAGGAAAATATAACAACCCCAGATTCTTTAAAAACGTTAAAACGTTGCTGGTAGATTATTGTGCTAACAACAAATCCTGGATGACTTCTCAGACCTTTACTGACTATTTAAAGAAATGGGATTGTGAACTTATAAAAGCCAAGACTAAAATTTTGCTATTAGTAGATAATTGCCCTGCTCATCCTCAAGTTCATCTTCACAACTTTAAACCACATTTTCTTCCGCCTAATACTACATCGGTTCTTCAGCCTATGGATCAAGACGTCATTAATAGCTTGAAACAATCTTATAAAAAGCAGCCTCTGATGAAAATTATGCACCTTCCTGAAGAAGCAAGCCCGACAAAAGCAGTGAGTCTTTTAGATGCTGTCAATATGTTAACTGTTGCATGGGAAAGTGTCTCTAAGGAAACCATAAGAAACTGTATTCGACATGCTGGTCTGGTAAAAGACATTCCTGATGGATTAGATTTCGCCCCGGAGGACGATGAACCTTTAAGCAAAATTATCGAAATTAATAACGTAGTGGTTTTAAGCAAGTTTGATGAATATTCAAGGATTGACGAGAATATTATAGCCACAGAAGAACACTCAGACAATGACTTAATTCAAGGCTTTCTGCATGAGCTGCTTGAAGAAGACTCCGGTGATGAAAATTTAGCACAGCCCGAAACTATAATAAAAATAGAAGACGCTACGAATTATTCTAGGAAACTGAAGCTATATTTTCAACAAAAAGAGAATAGTTCAGATGCAATCAATTTGCTCAATAAACTCGAAATCAAACTATAAAAAGATTTTGCCAATAAGGCATTCATCCAAAAGAAAATCGCTGACTTTTTTCAAAAGACTTAATTAAACTTATTATTTTCTTAATTTTATATTTTTATTCATAAACTTTATTGCTTTAATAAAAAAACACATTGAATTTACTTTTTGAGTTAAAAATTTTATATTCTGATTAGATGGACACTCGGTTATAATGGACAATTTGACATGGTCCCGTGGAGTCCATTATAACCGGATTACACTGTATTCCTTCCAAAGATTGTCAACTCTGCAGCATTTCCAAAAACTATCTCTTGAATGTTTTATGCCTCAATACAAACATAAAAATAATACAGTACTATTTTTCCTATTAACTGTTAAGGTCGAAGTTGTGTTAGCAAAGTCTCTTACGGAGACACTAAAGAAATAAAATTGATAATTAAAATGCTCCTGCTTCATATGTATTGTTTTCACTTTTCTCACTAATTTTTGGGCTGGGCTAAGCCGTTATAAAAGACGTGCAGTGCATGTTTCGAAGTTAAGAGCGAAGAAAGGGAGGTGGAAGCTTTTGTCGGGAGCTCTCCATCAGCTCCAGTTTCAAGTCACCAGACCACTGTAGAGTCTTCCAAGCGGAGGTGGCTTCCATCAAGGTAGCAGTAGATGTACTTGTCCGAAGTTCAAATTCCTTCCGACAGGTGTGCATTCACTTCGATTGCCGATCGGCTATACTGACTTCGAGCTCGCTGACTGTGCGCTTAAAACCAGTCAAGGAGTGTCATGCACTCTGTATCGACTCCATCAAGCTTTTTCCATACTAGACTTGTATGGGTACCCGGTCACAGCAGAATAACCGGTGACTGTAATGTCGATGAGCTTGCTAGGCAAGTCACCCTAACCTAAATTTTATGCGATTGAGAGCGAACAGTGGGTCGGATTGATATTAACTACCTTAACAAATTTGACCTGTGGACGAGTTTCGATCGCATTACAAAACGCTCTGCGGGTTCACTGTCTGATCGAATAAGCGAACGCGAAAAATATTGTATAATCGAATAAGAACTTGGAACGATGACTCAATCCCTTTTCGTTGGTTGAATGTGTGCTATGTATCGTTGGTGGTGTGGTCGTAGATGCTGTTAACCCATGCCATGTCATTTTGTGTTCTCAATTATGATGTGTTGTATGAGGGTGCACCAGTGATCTTAAACACGTCCAAAGAATAATTCCCGACAATAAATTTCCATTCCAACTGGTGGAATCATCGGTCCATATTTGTTCAAAAATGATGCCGGTGAGAGCGTAACAATGGATTTATTGATAGAAGAGTTTGGTGAGTAGATAATTTGACGTTTTGGGCCGGTCGATTGGCCACTAAGATCGTGTGATATCACTCCGTTAGACTTTTCCTCTGGGGATATGTAAAGTCTAAAATCTATGCGGACAATTTCGCTTCGATTCTGGCCTTGGAGTAAAACATTACGCGTTTCTTTCGCCAGTTACCAGTCGAAATGGTAAAACGAGCCATCGAAAATCGGACTCAACGGATGGAGCATCTGAGACATAGCCGAGGCCAACATTTGAATGAGATAATCTTCAATAAATAAATGCCAAAGAATGTTCGTTTGAATGATAATAAACATTCATTGTTAAATTTGAAATATCTGTATTTTTCTTTAAAAATGTAGGGAACTTCGAAATGGATTATATTTTAGATCCGTAAGATCATTGACATAATTAATTTCTATATCATTAAACATCATTTTATCTATGACCAACCAAATCGGTGTACGGTCTTAAGTTTAGTTTTCCAATGTTAAAGTCACCCAGACTCTGATTATTGTACAAAAATAAGAGAATTGATCTACAAATATTTCAAATTGCTAACTAAATATCTCTCAGTACTCCGCTCTTCTATAATTTAGTAGTTTGGATCTCTCTTAAGCTCCTCCATTAACATTAGTCAGACGACGCCTAGTATCTAAGAAGATGTGAGAGTTTAAAGAAACTTGAATGAAATATAATAATTAATTTATACTTTGGATTTGATATCAAGGCAATAATTTTAACACAATCCAGAAGCTAAACTCTTTACTGGAATGATTCCTCTAATGTTCGACTGCGTCCTGTTAAAGTACTTTCACGCAAATTTGTACCTTCATTTCTCTAAGTTTATCACAAATATTCCTTGATGATTATGACCTACACTAATGAGTAGCATTAGCAATTTCTATTATGAATGTATTTCAAACTGCCGTTAGAGTTTGGAAGAGAGTGAGCATATTCTTAATCGTTTGAGCTAAAATTAATGGCAGATAATATAAATTTTAAAGATTAATGTGGATTTTGTGTCTCTCTCTTGATATTGAGAAAAAATTATATTTTTCTCGTTAGCAAAGAATTCGGTTCAAGTTTGATTGAAATGGTATTAGAATGAAATTATTTAAGTTATGTGTAATGAGTTTTCATAAATACTATAAACAAACTGTCCAAAAACACCCAGCAAACAAGAAAAACGAAAATCTTGGAGAAATAGCGATTTTTTTGTCTTCAGATTTAGTTTAACGCTAACTTCTTTAACAAATCTGAAAACTACTTTTTCTGGGGATCTAATTTCATTTGGAAAGAAACATAAGTAACACGGGTTCGGTTCCTACCTTTATTTGACCACTTTTTTCCTAACCATGTAAGAGATATTCACCTTTTGATTTCCAGAAAACGGTAGCCAATACCTTTCTGTCGGATATGACGGGTTTCCCTTTTTCGTAGGATGTTTACAGATTGTAGCTCACTGTTTCAACTGTTTTTCGGTCTCTGGCGTGTACCAGTGAAATCATGTTTCATCATATTACGCTTAGACAGAATTAATCATTGCTGTAAAGTCGTCACTTAGTTGAATTTTTTGTCCGAATTGTGCAACCGAGGCACTCACATAGTCTTGTAAGATGCGTACTGCCTCGGCTATCTCGCGCATCTTCAATTGATGTTCCGTCGATACGAGATCTTGGATTTTTGAATCCTCTATACTAACCATTTTTGAAGTCCCTGGAATAGAAATAAGTTATAATATTTTTTATTTCGAAGGAGAAGGTCACCGCATATTTTATTGTGATGATGATAATCGCATATTGAGACACAGCACTATACATTTTGAGAAAAACATTTTAGAAATCCATGTTTTTGAATCAAATAAATTGTATTAAGATAATTGAAGAACTATCTTCATATAAGTTGCCACTAACTTACCAAACAGCCCCATATCATTAGTAATAACTTTTCCATTGAGGAAGCGAAATACTCGCTTATAAATATGCGAAAGTCAGTAAACACTATTAAATCCTTGTATACACTCATGTTTATTACTTAAGTACAAATACAAATACAAAACCAAATGGATGTCAGCAATGCTATAAACACCATTTATTTTCTCTGACTATCAACAAGCGCACTTAATTCAATATTTGCGCGAATAAAATGCACATATAAAGTGCTGCCACAGGCTTCTTCCTACCTCTTCTCCTTCCCCGCTGTTTGTTTATCAAATATTTTGCTTGTACTCATAATAAAACGTACCAGATAAATATGTGAACAAATGGCCCACTTACTCGGAAAGGAAAGCAAGCAATGTCATTAATAAAATTCTTCATTAGAGCGCCATTTAGTAGTCGGTGGGAACACTGATATTCTGGTACATTCTGTTTCACAAGTAACCGGCTTTTAGGTTTCTTTTAGTAAATTAAATATATCTGTTTTAAAATGGTTTAGTAGTACTTTGCTTTCACTAATTTGTCTTAGTTGCTCTTTTGGCGGTTTGTTACATTTTTATCATAAGCGATATCGAACACATTGTTTTCGTCTGAAACCCGAATAATTCAAGTTAAGTTTTGCATTCATATTCTCTAAATCCAATTATTCATTGAGGAACTTTCTGTATATTTTCCCTACATAAAAAACCGGCTCACATTCAATTTATCTCTGTATCTCTTTTGGCCATCGGGTATGATTTTAGAAGAACTCTCAGTCGAAATACCAAGTGCAGCCCGGTCCTTCTCCGCCTGATCTCTCCAACGGAGTGGAGATCTTCCTCTGCTTCCCCCAGCGGGTATTGCAACGAATACTTTCAGAGCTGGAGTGTTTTCATCTATACGGACCTAGCCAGTGTAGCCGCTGTCTTCCAGAAATTTTTAGCCTATCTTAATATTGTTCTTATAGGTATTCCCTATCTGCATAATAACCACTATAAAATAACATTATAATAACTTTGAAAACTATTCTGAGAAAATATTTTTATAAAGGTCCCATAAACTTGTCTTATTCTACTTCAACTGCACCCCTGTACACTTGTGTCACTGCGTCACAGAGTCTAGTTTATGGTCTTTTTCTCTGCTCATATACCGGTAAGAGATTCGTGAAAATGGCGAAGACGCTGAAGAAGCTCGGAGAGTAGTTTTGATGGAGAGTTTTCAGTAAGGAGCTCTCCATTAAGCTTGGTTTAAAGCCACTAAGATAGCTGTGAAAAAATATCTCGGCAGTGTCGCCTCTTTCAGAAAATGGACATTCACTCCGGCATCATAATGGCAGTATAACTGTTGTGCTCTTTAAGTAAGTCAAAGAGTATCCCTCCACTCTATCAATATCATCAATCTACTTCATTATCAGGCTCGTTTGAATGTCTGTCTACAGGCGAATCGCTGGAAACTGCAAAGCTGATGAGGTGATGATAAGTCAACTTTGTCTGACTTACGTCGGAGTAAGCGCGGCCTCCGTTGCCTTCCTACGTTCTAACTCTAGAACTATGGACCTCGCGTCTTCTTCTTCTTCTTCTTCTTCTTAATTGGCGTAGAAATCAAAAGGGGTGTCTTCTTAGCAAACGTTAATCGATGACTAGCCTTTGTACAATTGCGAAATCCTTCTAGTCTGGAGTAGAACGCAGAATGATCTAATGACCGACACGGTCTTAGCATGGTTCATCTTTCTGTAATCATAGCAGGTTTTACTGAAGGAGCATGTGGTAAGGCTACATATTTTATCGGAGTACAAGTTTTATGGAGAAGGATGATACGTTCTCCTCCATTATACAGTTTTTTGCAAGACTAAGGTTGAAACATTTCGGCAATCATACTTTCGGCGAATCGTCAGAGAAAGCCAAAACATGTGTTTTGTGGTATATACTTATATAATATAAAAGTTTCAAGTATCACAACGACCCGCGACAGCGTTCTAAGCTGTCGAAATGAGTTCCCTGTTGGCCCTTATAAGAGGATCGGCCTTTTAAGCTAACCTAATGTAACCGTTCAGGTTTTAGTTACTTATTGCACCTAGTGTATGACAGGCGAATCCTCTTTTCCACTTTCGAGCACATACTTACGATAATTAAATTTTTGCAGTCCATTAAGTGACATTTTCCCAAGTCACCAACAGAGCGGTTTAGCAATGGGGCAACCAATAAAGAAATTAAGACCAAGTTAAGAAGCGTAAATGACAAAAATGGTAAAGGCTTTAATAATTGATGATTCCCGTTAGGTGCAGAAAATGATTTCACATACATACTTACATTTACACACATACTTATTTCTTTTCTACGGTTGTTGTTATTTTAATAAATATTGATAAGCTTGAATAAGCTTAGCCAGTTTGTCACACGACTTGGCGGAACAAAGCATAGCGAAGCTAAAGCTTAGGCAGAAAACTTAATATATTTTTTACTCATGGATTGAAGAGCAATACCTAATTAAGAGTTCAAATTGGACTAAGCTGAAATTGGTGAGACCGTTAGATATCCTGATAGGATATATAACCAACTTTAATTTGAACTTAGACTAAAGTATTGTATAATAATATAAGTTGGTTAAGGTCTTCGACCAAATATCATCTGGGTAGGCAAGAAACATCCGTTTGAAGTCGAGCTAAAGTCAGAAAGCGAAACATCCCCTCCCCATAGTTGCGCGCTGGGCTTGGGACACGCCACGTAAAGAATACTACCAATGAAAAGGAAACAACAGCCTCGGAAAAGTGACCCCCCTTTTGATGACGACCCCTGCAAACGTGTTATGGATAACGATTTGAGGGCATGCACTTGGTCTGGTCCCTTTATTGGAAAGGTGCTGCTCTCAGCTATTGGATGTCCTCGGTAAGGTAAAGGACTGGCATCATCGCCGTCCATGAGTGCGACGGACATAGACGAGTAGAGCCTTGTGGCATTTACTACAATGGCCATATAAAGTAGGGCAAAGGAGGTGTGGGTTTCATGGTGGAAGAAAGACCGCGTCTTAGCATTCACCCCAGTGGGTGAACGTCTAGCCACAATCCGCATCAAAGCGAAGCTCTTCAACATATTGCTGATTTGTGCCGACGAGAGAGCTGCCCCCTCCACTATGTCAAAATCGTGATTGGCGACTTTAATGCCAAAGTGTACAAACAAAATATATTTTGCACAACGGTCGGAAAATTCAGCCTCTATGATAAAAGATTCCCAAATGGGATGAGGCTGATCGACTTCGCCGGGTAGTACTAGATTCCAGCACAGGAAAATTCATAAGCTACCTGGCTGTCTCCGGATCTAAAAGCCACCAGCCAGATAGATAATGTTATGATAGACGGAAGACACGTATTCAGTGTTTTAGAAGTGCGTACGCTCCGAGGCCTTAACGTCGACTCAGACCGCTATCTTATTGCAGCCAAAATACGCACCCTCTGTGCAGCAAAGAACGTACGCCAACTAACACAAGGAAAGACCCGTAAAATAGCATCGACACAAACCTCGTCTCAGTCGATTTTAAAGCTACTTTTGATAGCCAAAAATGGAGCTGCCTCTATACCACTATGTTTGAACTTGGTTTCACCGCAAAACCAATACGGTTGTATAAGCTGGCGTTGAGCAATACCAAAAGCTCCTTTAAGATCGGGAAGGACCTCTCCGAGCCGTTCGATACCAAGGTTTCATACAAGACGACTCCTTTTCGTGCGACTTGCTAGTGAAAATAATTCGAGCTACAGAGCTGAACACAGCCTTCTACAAGAGAATACAACTGCTCCATACTCCGACGGCATCGATATCATTAGCCATAACTGCCACGTAAACGAAGCAAATGGTCTGGTAATGAACGAAGGCAAGACCAAATATTTCCTGTAATCAAACAAAAAGTCGTCGCATCCGCGACTTAGCTCCCACGTCACTGTTGACAGTGATAACTACAAAGTCGTACAAAATTTCGTTTATCTTGGCACCAGCATTAAAACCAACAACAATGTCAGTCTCGAAACCCAACGCAGAATACCTCTTACAAATATGTGCTACTTCGGACTGAGTCGGCGATATGCTATATGGTGCAATGGCATGGTCGATGATAACAGAGGGAGATCTCCACTCTGTTGGAACAACTAGGTGGAGAAGGACCTGGCTACACTAGGAATCTCCAGTTGTCGCCAAATAGCGAAACAGAAGAACGACTGGCTTGCTGTTGTAAACTCGGCTATAATCGCGTAAGCGGTATCTACGCCAATAAAGAAGAAGAAGAAGAAATTTCGTAAAGATATCTGGTAAAATGAAAAAGTTTTCCATACAAGAACTTGATGCCGAACGTTCAGTTTGCATAGCAGCTATATGCTGATATCGGGATTCTGAAAAAAGCAGCTTCTCGGTAAGAAAAGGGGGTGTAGAAAATTCCAGACTGATATCTCAAAAACTGTGGGACTACTTGTCTAAATCGTTTCAGTTCGTCACGCTGTACCCTGTTCAGGGGGCAATCATCAATACGATTACGGAGTAAGCGTCAGTTAGCCTGTGATGTGTATTCTGAAAAATTTTTTCGTAAATATGTAACTTCTTCAAATCCTTTCAAAATGTCAGCAATTAAAGGTAAAGACTTTGTAGTGTGGTCGTAATTCAAAGACAAATAGTACTCTCTTTGAATATTTAGAAAATTTCCAAATCTGTCTTTATTAGAGTGCAATACATTGGGATTTTCAGGTATGCTTTGACTATCTTTATACCTTGAAAACATGCTCTGCTGGGTGCAAAGGCTGTCATTTCAACATTTCAAAAACATAGGTCGTAAGTAATCGCACATATGTATGTATGTCGACCCACAGAATATCCAGATATATATACATAAATGCACACGTTCTTATGGATATGGTATCATGGATGGTGATTGTGATGATGATGAATAACGGTACACACATGAATGCACACAAACGCAATGAAGTATGGATGCAATCGAAATATGCGCCGAATATGAATGCGTAGTAAAGAGGGGAGTAAGGAATGTTTTAAAAGCAAAAACAATGAAACATTAATGCGTTTGCATCAATAACAAGCAGAGCGGAATATTCAAAGGCTTAAACGAAATACACATAAGTGCATACATTTTCAATTGTATGTTTGTATATGTGCATCTTCTTGCTGGTATTTCTCATTGCTTACTGGTATTTTTTGCCACAACTTTGCCTTTGCATCAATCAGTAATTAAAATTCTGCAGTTAAGAGTAGGTATTAACAGTGATAAAACAGAGAAGCAAAGACTGTTGCAGCCTTAAACCTTGACAATTCGGTGTTTAATTCTGTATGCTGCCATTCCGAGGAACCTCATTGCGAACCGAATTGTTATCGCAACGATTTTGGACGTGTGAATAATAACAGCTCAGAAAGGTCTCTGGTTATTTGGTATTAATTCGAAAGTTTGAGTATAGTCAAGTTCTTCTTCGAATGCCCTTTCCAACACCTAGGAGTCTCTTCTTCTCCTTCAAACAGCTGCAATATTGAATGTTTTCAAATCGAGAGGCTTTGTATGTATTCGTATCGAATTCAATTCTAGGCAGCATGCCTTCATAAGTACCTTAGAGTTCACTATTTCATGTTCATACATATTAGCATTTTCTACGCTGGATATCAACGGTCTCTTTATTTCGGTATTTATGTTGGTAAACGAAACTATCTGCAACTTCAAACAGTCAGTTAAGTCAGTCTTCTAACGGGTTTTTCAACAGAAGCGCTTCAAAGTAGGGCGATAGGGACAGCAAACGACGCCAAATTTTTACCCGCTCTTTTAATATTTCTCTACAGTAAGGTTTGCCATTTCATCACGGAAAGATATACGATCCAACAACGAGTCAAAATTATTAAAATTTACTACCGAATTACGGAGTCAGTGGCTTCAACTTTAAGAGCGCTACATCCAATTTATGGTCGTCAAAATCATCCTGTCAGATCAACAATTGAGCATCTAGTTGGAAAATTTGAACTCACAGGCACAGTACGAACTGTTCGTAGTGTCGACAATATTCCTGTCGCTAGCGCATCAATTGAGGATTACCCAAATCGGTCTCTCACTCTTCGTTGTGGCGAGTTTTACGATAAGATCTTGGCCTACATCCTTACAACACAAAGTTGACGCAAGAACTGAAGCCTCTTGACCACCAGATTCGTCGTATGTTCGTGAATTGGGCTGAGCAACAACTTGAAAACTATCCGGATTTTCGTGAAAAAATCATCTTAAGCGAAGAGACTCATTTCTGGCTGAACGACTTCGCCAGTGAGCAAAATATGCGTTATTGGTCAAGCAGCAATGCCCTCGTTCTCCATGAGCCACCATTGCATCCCGCAAGAATTACGGTTTATGGGCCGACGGCGTCATTGGGCTGTACTTCTTTCGTGATGATCACACGTTACTGCGAATGGGAGTCGCTACCACTCAATAATAACTTAATATTTTTAGTCCGAATTAAATGATATGGCCTTGGACAATATGTGCTTCCAACAGGACGGCGCCACAAGCCATGCAGCTAATATCACGATCGATTTATTGAAAACCAAGTTTGTTGAATGTGATATTTCATGAAATCGTCTAGTCAATTGGCCGTCTCGGTTGTGCGATTTGGCGCCGTTAGACTATTTCCTGTGGGGCTACGTCAAGTCTATGTTCTATGCCAACAAGCCAGCGATGATTGATTAACTTCGTACCGATTAGTGGCATTTGATCAGTATCGGCCGATTTTTGCTTGAAAACCGTCGAAAATTAGGTCTAGCGTCTGGACTTCTACAAACGTGCCCATGGTGGCCATGCATAGGAAATCGGGTCCCATACATAATGGTATCGCATATACTTTCACAGGCATGAAAAATTTCATTGATAACCCAAACCCTTTTTGTTTTATTTAAAAAACGTTTGTATCACTCTTATTGAAAAACCCGTTATATGAGGTATTAACTAAACAAATGGTCTACATAAACTATTTAAATGATCACAGAAGATATTTTTTTGACCATTTACCACTAGGCCGTCTCTTCATTTACCCTATTGGAAGTCAGAAGAAATAATGGTTATTCATTATTACGTGGAATTGTAACAACCTTAGACTTTCGTGAGTTCTTATTGAAAACTCATCATAAAGGCTCACTTACGTTGTATTGAAACATTCTTTCTACTAATTCTAGAGCGGAACTCAAGTTCAGATCAAGAGAGACGTTCAAGTACTACGCCTCCTATGCTTCTCAGGAGATACATTAGATCACCAGCGTTCTAATTTTATGCTCGCAAATCAAATTTTGACTGATATTGAGATCTTTTTTCCTTAAGGTTTTTCTTTTACGTGATGAAATCTAACATCAGGGGCCTTACGAAGTATTCATCATGTTTATATAGCATTGGCTGCTGTATCCATTGGTGAAATACTTGCAAGGAAAAGCACCTAAACTAAATCACTTTTTTTCTTCAGCTCCTTCATTATCTGGTTAAGTAGTATTCATCGTTTAAGGTGGAGTCGGTAGCTTTTAAAATCATTGGGAATGCAGAAAATAAGAAAGTGGTAAGTTCGAACGCAAGGTCAGCTAGTTTCAATTTTCTAAACTTTTAAGCACCAGATGACCCTTCTTAGCATGGTACCCTGCGCTAAATTTGAGTGTTGTAGATTATTTTGGAAACTTTTTGGAACACTGGACTTGTAGACAAGACCATGGTGCAGTACTGACCTTATCTAGCAACAACTTTCTCAAGAAATACATCAGAGCATGCTGATTTCAACTGAATTATTCTTATCACCATCCTCAATATATATGTAATATATGAAGCAATTCAACAGCAACAGCAATTTAAATATTTCTCCTTAAATTCGCAAAGGATATAAGCTACAAATTTATTTATTTGCTATTTCAAAATGAAAACTCGTAATATCTGCACTTTTCCTTTTGAATTGCTATATTTCAAATATACTCGCATGTGCTTCAAGTTAGCCTTGTGCTCTTGTCTTTCTAAATCTTCGCATAAATTCCACATCTTTAGAGCGCATGCATACATTAAATGCAAAACTTCATACATGCTCATACTGAAATACACACAGACTTTCACACAAACAGATGTTTAATGCGCGTTGTTGCTCATCAGTGTCTACGATTTGCTTTGCAATGTCTATTATGTCTAACGAATACATTACTCATACGCAGTGATGGCTCTGAAATTGCTGCAATAACCCGCAATAATATATAGCAATGGAAAGGGAGACACAAACAGTTGATATTGGAGGAGTGGTAGTCCATTTAATAGTACATTCATATAAAATATCGGATTTCTCTGAATTTTTGCATTTGTTGTGTTTTCTAGTATTTTATTAAAAATCTTTAAGCCAAAATCAGAATAATTTTGTTAGCACATATATTAAGGTCCCTATTAAAAATATGTTTCCTTTATTCACTCTCGATTTTACTATCTGGTTCTCTTTTATAAATACATATAAGCATGAATGATTGAATGAATGCTTTTGAGTACAAAGATTTTCTCCATTTTCCGCATTCATACGAGCAGCTCTCGCAATTCCAACTTTATGTGTATAGTAATCAAGCAACATCATTGTTTCGTATATCAAAGTTATGCGCTGGCAAACTGACATTTGGAGCGACGTGTACGACTGTCTGTACATGTACGGTATAAAATACGAGTTATATCTGAATTTTTATAGCAATGTAAGCGTCCTTTAAAGTGTAGTTATAGGCATGTGCTCAGTATATATTTATAAACTTTTGAACTAATATTTACCTAAACATGTATATTTAATTGTCTTTTGAGAGACGTAATCTTACACTTAGGGAAACTTAATCGTTCTCTCAATTATTAATTAGGGCCGTTACAACTAGAAATATATTCAAACTGTAAGCAATAATGGTTACGTTACCGACAAAGATGAAATAACGTAAAAATTAAAGCTAAGAAAATTGGCCATCTTCTCCTTTTGTTTTAGTGACATACATAGATACTACTAAAATGCACGGTTATAGCCAAGTTAACAACCACGCGCCAGTCTTTCTTCTTTTCGAAATTTGATACCAAGTGTTATTAGGTCCTTCTCCACCTCCTCTTCATCTGCTTCTACCGGCGTGTACTGAATCAAAAACCTGCAAAGCTGGAAGCTTCTCTTCCATCCGTACAATATGACCTAGGAGCCGATGTTTCTTGATTCGTTGCACTATGACAATATCGCCGTATATATCGAGGTACTAGTATATGAGATCGTGTATTATCCTTTGTCATCCTCTTAAACAGCCTCGTACTAATATTGATGGGACTCTTCACCTATCTCGTTTCGCTGGAAGAATTTCCTAGAAAAAATAATTTTCTCTAAAACTTTGAAAAAGTAAAATAAAACGAAGTATAATAATTATTCAATTTGCTTGATTTTTTTAGATTGAAATGTTTGTTTGTTTTTTTAAACATAAAGTAGAACAAAAAAAAAAATAAAAATGGCAAGATAAGACAATAATTTCAATAATCAAACTTAACTACAATTATGCACGCCAATCGTACTACATTTGGATATTTGATTTACCATCAATTTTAGTAGAAGCCAATGATTTTTAAGTTAAGTTTGGAATTTTCAAATATCGCATATAATAGTGCAGTTCGTACATTGTCGATTTAGCTGTGGTTTTTTGTAAGAATTAAATTGTGGAAAAATTAAGAAAATTTCAAAGAATCTGGAAAACCATATCATTTTTCTTAACTCAAACTTAAAACACAGCCAGTGAAATTGCATAAAGTTGTTGCATGACTGTCAGTAACAGCTATGCCAAATATCACATCAAAATAACCATTAGTGTTAAGTATATGTTTATCTTTCTGAAAAATGCTTTCTGATAAAATGCATTCGGTGATTTTTACAAAGAGAGAAATTATTCATCAAAGAAGTTCCATTAAATTTTGTTTGTGGAATCAAATTTCTGGTGTCGAAAAAAGGTCTTCATTGATAATTGTCCATCGCGAGCAAGTACTTTTGATTGTTACAAATTATTCAAAGAGGGTCGAGAAGGTAGATCTATGCTTACGACCCGAAAGCAGACGATAAAAGGGCCGAATATCGTGACAAAGATGAGCCAAAGCCGCAAAAACCACGTCAAAGCAGGTCAAAAAGCAAGGTTATGTTGACAGTTTTCGATGTTTTTTTAGAGTTTGCTAACTAACGACCGTTCCGGGGAAACCATTTCGGTCGATTGAAGACATTAAACGTAAATCGCTAAGTGCATTGAAAGCTATTCCAGAAATTGTCTTTCGAGGATTGGAAATAACGTTGACACATGTATATTGATGGCAAGGAGGATTTCTTTAAGGGGGGAATCCATAAATTTTAAGGAATAAATTAAGAATTTTAAAATTATGAGCTATGTCTTGATAGTTCATAGTAGTATATAAAATTGGTATACTATATATACTAGTCAACATTATTATATGTCAATATATTTGCCCAAAAAATAAGGTGACATGGTATATATTTTGAAAATTCTTTATTTATTCTTCCAAATCAATTTCATCCCCTTCAAAGTAATCCCCTACCGATGCATGCCTTATGTCAACGGATTTTCCTATCTTCGAAACACTGGTTGTAGTCACTTTCCGGGATGGCCTTCAGTTCGGTCTTCGCTGCGGCTTGAATCTCCTCTATCGTATAAAAACGGTGTCCCCGGAGCGGTCTTTTGAGCTTGGTGAACAGCCAGAAGTCGCACGGCGCCAGATCAGGTGAATACCGGCCTTTTTAGGCGGATAGCGTTACGCAAACGCATAACGTTCAAATAATATTCCTTATTGACTGTTTGACCGGTTGGAAGGAATTCATAATGCACAACACCTCCATAATCGAAGAAAACTGTCAACATGACCTTGATTTTTGAACGACTTTGGCGCGATTTTTTTGGTCTCGGCTCTCTTTTGGCACGATATTCGCTCGATTGATCGGTTGTTTCGGGGTCGTAAGCATAGATCCAAGTCTCATCGCCAGTTATAATGCGTTTCATGACACCCTGGTAGTCGGAAAGCATCGTTTCACACAATTCAACGCGACGCCTTTTTTCCAAAAAAATTCAATGTTTTCGGTACCAGTCGAGATTTGACGCGCTTGAGGACCAAAACATCTTTCAAAATGGTATTGGCTGAGCCTTTCGATATGCCAACTTCATCAGCAAGGTCTCTAATTGTTAATCGACGGTTTTTCAACACCAAATCTTTGATTTGTTGAACGTGAGTTTCGTCGGTTGAGGTTGATGGTCGCCCTGGACACTCTTCGTCTTCGACACGTTCACGGCCGGCTTGGAACTCACTATACCACTTGTAAACATTTTTTTTAGACATAGCCTCATCACCAAAGGCTTTCTGCACCATCCTCAACGTATCCGCAGCAGAAAATTGATTCCGTAAACAAAATTTAATGCAAATTCGTTGCTCAACAAATTTCGACATCGCAAAAAACGAAAAACTCACTTTTAGCAGCTCACAAAAGACACGTATCTCAAACACTGATGAATGTTTTGACATGAAATTTGACATAAATGTGACTGACAATACTACCAACCTAAAAAAGAATAATTCTCCAAATCCTTCGACGCACGCAGTTTAAATTCAAATGTCACCTTATTTTTTGGGCACAGTTCATATTTCGTATATGACATGTATAAACGTGTCGTGTACTTTACGTTGCAATTGTAAGCTCCACAGCTAAAAATTTTCATCTGCATTTGAGCTGCCGAAATCTGATATTTTCAAAGCCTCCTAGCAAAATGTCAAGATTTTCTAATTTTAGACAAAAGGGAACGTATGTAGTAACATTGTAATGGTAATCACAGGGCACCGCCATTAAGGTCCTACCTTCTGAGAATTGGTAAAGTGGATTTGGTGTCAAGCGAGCAAATGCAGAATATGATCAGATGCTGGAACATTATCTTTTATTTATGAATGTTCAGCCTTCAGCCGGCTGAGGAGAATTATCTGCCACGACTCCCAATGCTTCCACTAAAAAGATATTGGGCGGCTGCGGTATAAAAGAGTCAAGTTTTTTTATCAAACCACTGGAATCTGTATAAGGCTTAATTTGGTTTACACCAATGGGTCTAATGATGGTTTAAGTGCGGTCCTGCGTTTCTCAGCTCAAATAACCTAATAAAAAACCAACCATATTCCGATTACTAACAAAATTCTTCAAAAACTATTATTACCACTCTATTTGTCTACAATAGAATGCTGTTCAAAATGAAGAGCAACCATCACCGTGGCATATTCACTCTCTACTCCAAGAAAGTTTAGCTTCGTTTGGTTTGTTGTACTGATTAACCGCGTGACAAGCAAAATTTTATTCACTCTTTGGCTACAACTTCATTTTGTATTGCTGTCAGTGCTGGCATTTTTGTGTTTTATTTCTATAGTGAGTTGTTTGAGGTGTTGCCAGTTTGGAATTTATGTTTTCCTTCTGTAAAAGTATGTACATTACAGCAGGTCGATTTATAAGGAGCCAAAAACACGGCAAATCGGTTATGCAGAAAGTGTTCAACGGATCATTCTGAACAACTTTGCCTAAGAAACAATGAATTAAATTCGGTTTCGAAATAGCAATTTTTAAGGAAAATTTTTAGGGATTATAAAAAATTTGTTCATCAGTTTTTGCATTAACCGAATGAAATTTAGTAAGTAGGTGCAGGTTTTCTCGTTAATTATTTTCACCCAAATCCTTGTCTATGTTAACAGATTGGAATAATTTATGACCGATTCCTGCCAGAAAGTATTTTTGTTTTTTCTTCAAATATCATGAGTTTCAACAAAAAAATTGTTCTTGTCATTTGTGAAAACGCGACGAACAAAGGTTATACCGCAAACTAGTTATAGCGCGATATCTGTCTAACGAACAACGCCAGAAGCATTAAAAAATACTATTAACAAATAAGAAAGGTCAAAGTTCGTGTGCAACTGAACACTTTATACTCTTGCAACTTGCAGGAATCAAAACCAGGGAAATACCTTAATATAAGAAGAGAAAATAACTTACAAAAAAAGTAAAAAATAATTTAAAAGTGCACAATTTTACTTTTTCTTTAATGTTCATAGGCACTAGCTCTTAATGAACCCCAAATTAATCTCCCATCATGTTTTCATTGTACTCGTATTGGTCTTGACAACGTTGTTCGAAGCTCATAATGTTCTGGAGAAAACATTATCCCTGCTCTGCTGAATACGCTCCCATGTTGTTTTTGAATTTATCTAAATGAGCATGCAGCATATGTACTTTTAATGACATTCTGCAGCCCATGGCCTCAAAACGTTTTAGCATAATTTCAACTAGGCTTTCGTAGTTTTCGGCTTTCTTATTTCCTAAGAATCCAGAAACGACTGCTTTGAAACTGTTCCAACTCGCTTTTTGAATACGATCCGGCAATGTTGGACATTTTTGATCGGCGAAAATCTGTCTGATTTGCGGACCAATAAAAACCCCAGCTTTAACCTTTGCTTCGGATAACTTAGGGAAATTTTTTTTTAAGTATTCTGAGGCTAGACCCAGTTTTTTAAAAAACTGTTTCATCAACCCTAACTTATTGTGCAGAGGCGGTATAAACACTTTATCTGCTTCAACAATTGGCTCAAATTTTACGTTTTCTTTTCCGATACAAAGTTCTGTTCTTTCAGGCCATGACCGTTGAGTATAATGCTTAGCATCCGCTCTACTATCTCATAAGCACAAATAACACGAATACTTTGTATATCCGCTTTGAAGTCCCATAAAAAAATCCCACCATTTTGAAATCTCCAATTAGCTGCCAGTTATACTCGCAATACTTTACAGATTCGAGCAAAATTTTAACACTTTCATAATTTTCTTAAAGGTATACTGAGTGACAGATTGGAAGAGATGGAAATTTATTTCCGTTATGTAATAAAACAGCTTTTAAGCGTTTTGTAGAACTATCGATGAATAAACGCCATTCGCTAGGAACACAAAGTTATGCTTTTGTGAAAAATGTTGAGAATGTTTCATGCCTAGTCCGCTGATCCGTCATATTAACATCATAAAGCAAATTCCATTGTTTTAAGCGAGAGCCTAAAAGCTCTGCTTTACTTTTTGGCAAATTTAAATCTCTAATCAAATCATTAAAATCTTCTGTAGTGACGAAATGATGTTTTGGTTGTTCTGTTGTCGGTAAAAACTCCTTATCGGAATTACTTTTATGAGAACTCAGAGATGAGCTAATTTTTTTGCGATAATTTTATCGGTGGCTCAGGTACAGGTCATGTCAAATCGTGCGAAACTGGAGCAGAAGAAGATTCAAGGTCAGGATAATCGATAGGTTTTGCATTTTTTTTTACTCGGATTTACAATGCAAAAGTAATAGTCGTTAACGTGATCTTTTGGTTCTCGCCAGATTCTTGGTATTGCAAATTTCATAAACCTTTTCTCACTCGATACCAACTACAAGCAACATGTGGAGCCCATGTCTTGTCTTGATTCTGAACAGGGCAGTCAAAATATGCTTTGTAGGGTTCACAGAGAACGTGAGATGCATTTAGTTCATATTTTACTTCTCGAACTTTAATAAATTGCCCACATATATAACAAAATACATCAGCATCATGTTTACACTTCCGCGATGGCATTTTCAGTTATTCTAGACTTATACAAAACATCTAAAAAGAAAAGAGTATTATTACTATAACTTTTACAAAAGCAAACTTTATACGAAAAAAAGGTATTTTCTTTCGTTTTTGTTCATAATTAATCAGAAAATCATAAAATAAACTTTAGGACAAAGAACGAAAATTTTTTTGTAGAGTCGAGTTATCTTTATACGAGTATTAGATATATGGGGACTAAAGGAAGTATTGGTCCGATTCAACCCATTTTTGGCACATAGACATACCATTACAAGAAAAAGATTATCCCTTAATTTCAATTACATATATCACACATTGACCCACATTTTCGATGAAAAGTCAACTTTATGTACCGGGGTCTAAATATTCGGTACCTAGGGGCTTGAATAGTTTTTGTTGGATTTGAACAATTTTTGGTCACAAGGTGGAATACGCTAAGTACATTATTCGTGCAAAGTTTAATGCCGTTATATTAATTGCTTCTTGATATGCATATTGGAAACTGAACGAATCAAATGGAATTTAAAATTGTGATATATGGGAAGTAGGCGCGGTTATTGTCCGATTTCGCTCATTTTCACAGCGTGACATTTGAAAAAAATGCCACGTACGAAATTTTGTTAAAATCGGTCGGTCGGGCCGAGATATGAGATTTCACCAAAAAGTGGTGGTAGTGCCACGCCCATCATCCCATTTTCACACCGGCCTCTGTAAAGCCTTGCCATACCATACCGAAAAATTTAGTTATAAATTTATCACGCTTTTAGTAGTTTTGAACAGTACCGTTATATGGGGCGTGAGAGGGGTTTTCATCCGATTTCATCCATTTTCACACTACCGGTAGGATTTCCTGTAATATTCGTGCTGGACGATTTTAGTTGATGTAGCCTTAGTGGTTTAGGAGATATGCACATTAAACATATTAGCGAACGGCACGGACGGACAGACAGACAGTCAACCGGATTTCAACTTTTCTCGTCATCCTGATCATTTATATATATAAACCTATATCTATCTAGATTAGTTTTAGGTGATACTTATAACCGGTAGGTGAACAAAACTATAATACTCTGTAGCAACTGGTTGCAAGAGTATAAAAATTACAGCAGGCTTGCTTACGAATGAGGCTAAAAAAAACTAGGACCATACAAACGGCTCTCTTTTAGATGACATACGTTAGCACCGACACAACCAATTTAGATGATAATCAACCAAACCACAAGCATATCGTTCCAAAATAACAGAATTTTCCATTTCATCATATTCTTTCACTTTACTAAAAATAAAACAAGCACCAAAGAAGCCACCGGAAATTTGCGAAAAAGTGATATTTGCTAGAAAAGATCGGTCTCGAACCATATATTGTCAATGTTCCAAACACCAGTACTTATGACGAATTATAACAAAACTATCGGTTATTTTGTAATATACATACATATATTAATGAAACTAAAAGGAAATCTTTTTCCGAAAATAGGTTTCTTTGAACAGAATGGATATAATCGGCTTTCAAAAAATTTCAAACTTCCAATTGACTTTACATTATTTTTATCAATATACTCGTATATGTGAGATAATGGGTGAAATCGGTGCAAGAATATAAATAAAATGTAAATGTATAATAATTTGTGTTATTTGCTGGTATCATCAATCTTATTTCGACGATTATTACTTACCTGACAGTTCTGAGAAGGTCGCTACTTCCGGTCTAGGCGTCTCGAAGAAATTTTGTTCACCTGCTTTGAAAACAGCGTTACGTTTTGGCAACTGATTACACTCCAAATTATATATGATGTATAGTCACCGAATCGATTGTAACAAATATGTAAAAGCAAGTTGATATTTTTTTTATTTCATTGCCATTGTAACTAGTTAACATAAAATAAACTAACCAACAATTCGTTTTCCTGTATAATACAAAATAATTAATGGCGCTTTGAGTATAAATTGCAGAGTCTAAGTACTGTATAAGGTGATACGGTTTTTTGCTCTTAAGCCTTTCTTTCCATTTACTTTGAGCGACAAGAGCTCTGGCTTCAGTGTTTTCATGGTCAACAAGTGTTTTCATATGAGACTTCGCGTATTTGATGATTGATGCGGCAACTGAGTCAATTCCGATATCGCGTTCAAGATCGTGACTGCGAGCATATTTGTACTACAGTGCCATAAGGCCAAAATGGTCTGAACACCTGCTTGTAAACAAGATATTTGAGATATTTGGATATGACAGAGTTTCTACCCACCTGCCAATTCATGTTTCTGAATGTTATTTCTAATTCTTTTTTTTCGTTTTTGACTTGTGCACCCGATCTAAGTTTTTTGTCCAGTGAGATACCTAGGTATTTCGCAGTATTGTGATATGGTATGGTATTTGCGCCCTTTAAGTACAGAAGTATATATCTAGTATTGTTGCATGTAAAATCAATATGTACTGATTTTAGTTTCATTTAATTTTATTCGCCATTTAGCTGTCTATTCAAATATTTTGTTTAAATGACAGACAAAACCGCAGTATCATCTTCAAATGTTGCTGCAATACAATTGTCATACCCTGGAAAACTTCTGTTTTTATTTCCTTTAAATCAGAGTACATACCACGGTGATCAAATTGAAAGGTGAATTTTGTCCATTTCATCTCCTTCAAAGCAATCCCCTCCCGCTGCAATACACTTATGCCAATGAATTTTCCAGTCATCATAGCACTTGGAAAAATCCTCCGTCGTGATAGCCATCAGATCCTTCATTGAATCAGCTTTAATATCCTCAATTAAGTCAAAACGGTGTCTTCGAAGTGGTCATGTGAATTTGCTGAATAGCCAGAAGTTACACGAAGGTAAATCAGGCGAATGCGGTAGTTGCGGCATGATATTAGTTGAAAATGTGGCGAAATGATCACGAATAACCAATGCGGTATGAGATGGTGCGTTATCGCACTTCTTTCTTCAATAAATTCAGACATATGTAGTAAAAATCGAAGAGATCAATGTTAGAGCATCACAAAACGACGCCTAACTCAAAAACTAATGAATATTTTGACGTGAAATTTAACATAGATGTCACTAACAGTATTACCAAAAAAACACCTATTCGAAAAACACGAGAAGCATAAATTAAAAATTCACCTTTGAATTTGATCACTGTAGTATCTCCATGTTTAATTCGAAAAAACGGTCCGAAAGGTATGATTTTAAGATATTGTAATATTCTTTTGCTAAAACCATCTTAATTTTGTTTAGGAGCCGGCAATGTCAAACTATATCAAAAGCTTTAGAAACGTCGAGGAAACTTTTTTTCTTCAAAGGCATTTTCAATGACTCGAGTTATTCAATGACCTTGTCAATAGCGGAGTGATTTTTTCGAAATCTAAATTTATACACAGGTATCAGCTTTCTCTCTTCAATTATGTTGTTAGGGCCCACAGCAAGCAGTTTAGCCATAAGCTTTGAATGTATTGGCAGGATAAATAAGGGTCGATACGGAGTAATGTCACGCGCCTTTAAGGTAAACAAAGACTTGTTTTGCGAATTTATTTCTAAAATATCGCTTGAGTCATTTTATTCGGACCTTTTGTACATTATTGAGCATACCTATGACAATCTAAGGTAATTTTTTCATGCAGAAATATTGAAGCATAAGCCTAATAACAGAGCTTTCCCCAGAACGTCTTGAGAAAAAATCACTTTGCGGTGTGGAGCAGAACTCAGCTGGCAATTATTCGAAAATAGAAAACCAAGAAAAATTAGTCAAATTATAATCGAGTCTTCCCTGCATCGTTCTCCTATAAAATTTTTTATTTAAAAATTTTTGGCGGCAATTTAAAGTGAAAGCAGTTATTTTTTACTGAAAAAATTCCGCCATTTTGTGGGTGGAAAACACCCTTAATGTAGAAAGAAAAGTTTGCTAAACGATGGGGGGAGGTATTTTATATGCAAAAAATGTGTACAAAGTTTGAAATTAATTGATTTAGTAGTTCTGAAATTACAGCGAACACGGACTTTGCAAAAGCAGTTTTAAGAAAAACGCTTTTAAAGTTTATAAACTAAAAAAGTGACGAAAAAATAATTACCACATATTGTAAAAAGTGTGTTCAGTAATACCATGAAACCCTCACCGCACCCTTAGACAACTCTTGTCGAATGGAGATCCTGGCACTTCTGCGTCATCGGCGTTTCTCTGCTACCAGTTCTTTAATTTCTTTGGCATATTGTGTTAGTCAAATTCGTTATCTAGCTCGGAATTACAACTTATTTTTACGTGATTATGAATATTGGATAGCATTTTCTTAAAGTATTCCCAGCCAGTGTTTCTATTTGTTAGCGCAAGTGTTTCATGTAGTGTTAAATATATTGGGGAATGGTCAAAAGACATATCCAAACCGCTTCATGTGCACATATAATTTGAAGAGATAACTAAATAAATGACAAAATTGTATATTTGTTTTGCACTTTATCTTTTTACTTACTTTGATGATTTTTGTTGATTTTCGTTGATTTTTGCAGATTTTTGATTAATGTTGATGCTTTTGGATGCTTTTTATTCTGATTTTAATTTGCTGATTGTAAACAAAAAACAGCTGTTAATAGCAGATTTTCCAATAAGAAAATCTAAATGGAAATGCCATTCGCTTAGTTTTATTTATTTTTTGTGCTGCCATTTAGTAAAATTCCAACGACTTTCTAACACTGGAAATAAGCAAATAATCACATAATCTGTAAACAAGGGCCTAGGTTGGTCAACTTTGGTTATTTTGTCATACCGCATTTTGTTGTTGTTCACTTAATCACATAACCACATAACCCGATAACCAGCTTATCGTGAACAGCCTAAATGTGATTTAGCGCTAAACATGGTAGCAGACGTCATAGACCTTGGTCTATCCCTCACTCCACCCTAACAAAATGATTTCTGATTCATTGATTTTTTAATAATTTTTCTTTTCTAGTTTATTTCTTTTCCGTATATCACAATAGTTGATATCGCAACAAAATTAATCGAAAATGCTTGCTTTAGTATTAATTATTCGAGAGTCCAGAATGTACCCACCTAGATCACTAATAATTTTTGGAAGCCACCTTGTATGACTTACATCGCACATTTTTATGACTTAACATATTTTAAGAAGTTAATTTATTGTATCAAAAGGTTAAAGAACTGCTTTATAACAAAAAAAACAAAAACAATGCCTATAATTTTTGATTTAGATCTAACCGCCTCTCAGCTGTTTCGAAGTAAGTATGTAACTCTACTGTTAGTCAAGTTTTGTAACACCACTGCGTATACGTAACCTAGCAAGATGAGACTATGTAGCACGCCGTAAGTAAACGCGCAGCAATACTTGTATATATGCAACACTACAAGCGCACACACTTTAACAACAAAGTTGCCATACTACAAACAATGAAACGCGACAAATTCCATTTAAATCTTCTGTGAAGTAGCAATTTGACTGCGATTTCATTTTCACGCATTCAGAATACGAAGCAATTTGCAGTAAAGAGCGCGCCTGCTGTTTCGCTGCCTCTTTCAACCCATTCAAGCGGAGCGCGATTTGTCACAACAGCAACAGCAACAGTAGCAACACCAAAAACAACAGTAGCAGCAACCAATAAAGCCGCACGCACAAGCACACACACACAAGCGCATTTGATTTCTAGCAGCGCCACGCTCTATTTGCGAATGTGGCGGCCAATTTGACCCGAGTCATATTGAAAGGGCTGGCAGCGAGATTCTAAAAAAATATCGCGCACGTAGAAATAGAGAATTTCGTGAATTTCGTGGCAATGCAATATGCGCAAATTACTTTTAGCAGAAGCAAGTGAAAACACTCACACACACATGTACAGACTCATACGAACACGCGTAGATATATTTACAAATGAACACAATTGATCAGCGCGTCAATTGGTGAGGCGTGCGAGAGCGTGTCGCATTTTTAACGCTTTCGGGTGTACGTGCCACAAACCCCCCAGCTCCACCCAGAGCTGGAGCAGTCTAGAAATTGTGGTGTGTCCAAACTTTAACGCACAGTTTTTACCCTTTTTTGCTGGGAATGAGTTCTGCAGTTTATGTGCAATGCAAGTGAAATTCGGAATTTATATTTTCCCTTTTTTCACTGCAATCATATTTGCTTGCTTTTTGTAAACGTTTTTGTTCAAATGGATTTCACTTGTATGCGTTCTCTCTTACTTTAATTCAGCTTTGTAGTCGACTGACATAAAATACAGAAATTTCTGTGGAACTCTCATCATGAGTTTCTCGCTGTGCTCAATCAAAATATGATTGATGGCTTGTGAAATTGAGGAAGGAACGTGCGAGTAAATTGAGTGACCGCTGGAGCGCGCTGCACATACGTCGAACTGTTGGCAATGGAAAATCCTTAACTTTGGAATACTCAGTATTCGGAGTTATTGCAGTTGGTGAATCGAAATTTTATGGTAGGATTTAAATGGGTATATTTCTTTTTAAAACTTATATATTGCACCTTTTAAGGAAGTGATTTTACTTGGATACACCAGTGAATCTTTCAATTTTTCAGTTGCAACTATTGAAGTCTGAACTGCTCAAAAATTAAAAACTTTAAAAGTGTTATCTACAAAATATTTTATATCTAGGAATGTCCTAATTTTTATACTCTTCCAACATGTTGCTACAGAATATAATAGATTTGTTCATCTATCAGTGGTTTGTATCACCTAAGGCTAATCGATATAGATATAGGATTATGTATATATAATTGATCAGGATGATGAGACGAGTTGAAAACCGGAAGTCTGTCCGTCCGTCCGTCTGTGCAAATGGTAACTTGAGTAACATTGCCACGCCCACAAACTGCTTTAAACGAGCCTTAGAAAGTGGCCGTGGCTCCACCCTCTAAATGGTTAATGTACATAACTTCCCAACTGTAAAAGCTTACATAGCCAAACTTGCTGAAAAGGCGATATTTTTTTATTTCTTCAGACACTTTAAAAATCTGTAAAAGAGATAATAACCACGCCCACCGTTATAATTTACTAAATTATTTCGCCATAAGCTTTACAGAAGAAGGTATAAAAATTGGGCAATGGACCTATTCCTAGGTGAAATCGTATATATAAGGAACTACTAAACTTAAATTTCAAATAAATTAGGTTTCTCAAACTTTCCTATTATACACTGCGAAATTGAGCGAAATCCGACAAAAACTTTCCATATAAGAAAATTTTATAATTTATAAATTCATTTCTTTCATTTTACATTATTCAAATCAAATACCAAAGAAGTCATGATAATAAAACTTTGCACAAGTAGTACCCTTAAAATATTTCACCAAAATTCCAAAAGTTTTGAAATTGAACTGTAACTTTTGAAGAATCGAGACACTCAACATGTTGGTCCCAGTTGATTTTTTACCGAATATATGGGCCTATCAGTTGATTTTATGCCGCACCTTTCGGTCTTTATGTAAAAAAATCTTATTGAAACTAAGAAGGAATCTCTTTCTAATAGCTTCTTCTTCTTGATTGGCGTAGACACCGCTTACGCGATTATAGCCGAGTTAACAACCGCGCGCCAGTCGTTTCTTCTTTTCGCTACATGGCGCCAATTGGATATTCCAAGCGTAGCCAGGTCCTTCTCCACCTGGTCCTTCCAACGGAGTTGAGGTCTTCCTCTTCCTCTGCTTCCCCCGGCGGGTACTGCGTCGAATACTTTCAGAGCTGGAGTGTTGTCATCCATGCGAACAACATGACCTAGCCAGCGTAGCCGCTGTCTTTGAATTCGCTGAACTATGTCAATGTCGTCGTATATCTCGTACAGCTCATCGTTCCATCGAATGCGATATTCGCCGTGGCCAACGCGCAAAGGACCATAAATCATTCGCAGAACTTTTCTCTCGAAAACTCTCAACGTCGACTCATCAGTTGATGTCATCGTCCAAGCCCCTACACCATATAGCAGGACGGGAATTATGAGCGATTTATAGAGTTTGGCTTTTGTTCGTCGAGAGAGGACTTTACTTTTCAATTGCCTACTCAGTCCGAAGTAGCACCTGTTGGCAAGAGTTATCCTGCGTTGGATTTCCATGCTGACATTGTTGGTGGTGATTATGCTGATTCCCAAATATACGAAACTATCTACAACTTCAAAGTTATGACTGTCAACAGTGACGTGAGAGCCAAATCGCGAGTGCGACGAATGTTTGTATGATGGCAGGAGATATTTCGTCTTGCCCTCGTTTACTACCAGACCCATATGCTTTGCTTCCTTGTCCAGTCTGGAGAAAGTAGAACTAACGGCGCGGGTGTTGAGGCCGATGATATCAATACCTGCTCGATTAAGTTCTGCAGCTCGAACTATTTTCTTCAGCAGCAGATTGAAGAAGTCGCACGATAGGGAGTCGCCTTGTCTGAAACCTCGTTTGGTACCGAACGGCTCGGAGAGGTCCTTCCCGATGTGCTTTAATCTTTCACACAATACGCTCGATAGAACCTTATGCCCGATGTTGAGGAGGCTTATCCCACGGTAGTTGGCGCAGATTGTAGGGTCTCCTTTTTTGTGGATTGGGCAGAGCACACTTAAATTCCAATCGTTGGGAATGCTTTCGTTCGACCATATTTTACAAAGAAGCTGATGCATGCTACTTATCAGTTCTTCGCCGCCGTGTTTGAATAGGTCGGCCGGTAATCCATCGGCCCCCGCCGCTTTGTTGTTCTTCAGGCGGGTAATTGCTACTTGAACTTCTTCATGGTCGGGCAATGGAACGTCTGCTCCATCGTCATCGATTAGGGAATTGGGTTCGCCTTCTCCTGGCGTTGTACTTTCACTGCAATTCAGCAGGCTGGATAAGTGTTCCCTCCATCATTTAAGTATGCTCTGGGCGTCGGTAACTAGATCACCATTAGGGGTTCTACAAGAGTATGCTCCGGTCTTGAAACCTCTTTCTAATAGCAGTCTACCTAAAATAGATTAAATGATATATACCTAATATCCGCGTTTCCAGACATCAAAAATCAAAGAAGACCAACTACGTTTTCTTTAAACACTAAGATTTAATGGCAAGGCTAAAGTTTGAAGTACAAATCTATATACATAAAAGAAAGTTGTTGTTAGTTTCTCCATTTATAACTCAAGAACGGCTGAACCGATTTGGCTGAAAATTGGTGGAGAGGTAGCTTAGAACCAGGGTAAGGACAAAGAATACCCTTTATCGCTTTATGTTAAAGCTTATTACAACTCATAAATACAAAAATTATATTTCAAATAATAACCATTTGTTCAAAATTCATGTTTGTAGGAAATATATGCGTACAATTTTAAACAGAGGCTTCTCAAAAATAATACAATTGCTAAATATTTGGAATAGAAGAAAAGAACTGCAACCAAATATGCACTGAAATAGATTATAACTTGCTCAGTAATCAGTCGTTGAGTATGTACTATACCACGTACATCCCAAAAGACTGATGACATAACTTTTCCAGCCGCCTTTTTCGTTTTTCCACGGCTGAGAACCGATTCATCATGTGCAGTCCACTACAATGACTGTCGATTGGACTGCAGTGGGAAATGATGGAGCTATGTTTCTATCACCGGCGCAAAGATTCGGCTTTATTTTCCCTAAAAAAGCAGTGTTTTATTAACAAACGAAATGCTCTGATCCTTTTTTTGTAAACTAACACAAGTTGCTTCACAAGAATGCTATATCTCATTAACTAATAGTTATAATCCAACTAATGGAAATCATATAGATGGTAGTAGTAGTATTATCTATGTATGTATCAGCCACAGTGAAACGTGTGCGGGCTGATCTACGTTAAGTTCGGTGGCATGAAATCTGTAATACTCTTCACAACTACAAAAAATCGCTTACAAGAACGAGACAACGATTGTTTGTATGACAGCTGCATGCTTCAGTTATCCGAACTGAACAAGTTCTTTAGGGATTAAACTTTTGCCTTAGATAATAATTTATACAAAATTTCGAGAAGATATCCAGTCAAACAAAAAAATTTCCATACACTGGCGTTCCGTTGTTATAGCAGCTATGTACTATATGCAATAATGGTCAAACAGTGATGGTTCCGATAACTGAGCAGCTTCTTGGAGGAAAATGACCGCGTGCAAAATTGCAGGTCGATATCTCAAAAACTGAGGGACTAGTCCGCGTATTTTCGGACGGAGAAATGGTCAGACAGACGAACATGGCTAAATTGACTCAGCTAGTCACGCTGTTAATTTATATACAGGACGGCAAATTCAAATATTGCCTTAATTTTGATTCACCCTGAACATGTACTCTGCCAGCAAAAAATTGTAAGACTTTTTAATTAATTTAACAAAAATAAAGGTGGCATCACTGTCAGTCATATCTGTGCCAAATGTTACATTAAAATAATCATTAGTGTTTAGTATACGCTTGCCTGTCTGAAGAGCAAAAAGTGCATTCGGTGATTTTTAAGATGAGTGAAATTATTCAACAAAGAAGTTCCATAAAATTTTGTACGTTCATTCAAATTTATGTTGCCGAAACGTTCAGAATATTAAAAAAGCATTAGTTTTTAATCGGTACAAATTATTCAAAAAGGGTCGAGAACGCGTTGGCGACGAACCACGTCCAGAACGGCCATCGACATCAACACGTAAATAAAATGAAGAAATTGGAGCTTACGAATCGACGATTAATATTTCAGAATTATGCGTCGTTTACGCTAAGCTTTACGTAAAAGTAGGCCGGAATTATGGGCCGACAACTCTTGGTTTTCGCACTACGATATTGCACTGTCGCATACTGCATTCTTCGTGAATTTTTCGACAAATTTTCCACCGTATTCCCCTGATTTTGCTCCGTGTGACTTCTGGCTATTCAGCAAACTCAAACAACCGCTCCGGAAAATCGTGTTAAGTCAGTTGAAGACAGTTAACGTGAATATCCAATAAATTCAGTATTTCAAAATTATGAACAAAAATATGTTATTGCAAACCTCAGATGTAATATTACTCAAGAAACAATTTAGATTTTCAATTTTGTCTCAAGATGCATAATATTTTCATATTGCAAACACTTTTTGATAATACAGTGGTACCTCGATTCTTGCACAACTCGATACTTGCAACACCTCGATTCTTGCAACAAAGAAATATTTTACATTGTGTACTCAGTACTTGCGACATCAAAAAAACATTTAACCTCAATACTTGCGATTTTGTTGATTTTGTTCTTAGTTCGTATACATTTGTGAGAAGACCCGTTTTTTTCGATGATAAATTGTTGTAACTCTTACGAAGGTGCGTTTTGGGAGATTTGAGTCCGTTTTAACAGATTTTTTGTGAGTGAGATTTCATAACGGCAAGGAAAAAACTTACGTTGTTAACAATAAAAGAGAAAGTTGACATTTTAAAGAAACTAAGTGCGGGATATTCTGTCGGTTCCTAAGCCAAAAGTTTTCAAGTACGTAGACCAACAATAGCTCGTATTAAGAAAAATGAAGCCACCATAAAGAAGTTCGTGTCGCATGCTGAATCTGGTCCTGGAAACAGAAAAACGTTCAAACCATCCGAATTTCCAAAAATGGAAAAAGAACTCATAAAATGGTTTGCCAAACAACGAACACACAACTTACCTATCGCGACTGATATGCTCAAGGTAAAGGCCAAATTTTTCCATGCAAATATACAGGAAAAGCCAGGTGACTTTCGTACTAGCGATGGGAGAATCCCAAATTTCAAAAACCGATATGGAATAATACTCAATCAGTAAACCCATTTTTGTAAAACTTAAACAAAAAAATTACTGATTTAGGTTTGAACAAGGAGCAGATATACAATGCCGATGAGTCTGGTCTCTTTTGGTTTTTGCCTGATAGAACTCTTGTGCATTAAAAAAAAAAAACCTCGGCTCCGGGACATAAAATAAGTAAAGAAAGAATAACTTTTCTTGTTTTTACGAACTCGTTTGGAAATCATAGTGTAAAATTAATGGTTATTGGGAAATAATAGAATCCATACTCACTTAAAATTTTACGGAGTTGTCTGTTGTCTACAAAGGAAATAAAAGTGCTTGGATGACATTGGCTTTATTTGAAGAATGGTTTCACAAAGCATTTCTTCCAGAGGTGTGTAGATGTTTTGCTTTAAAAAATTTATCTTATCAACTTAAAATTTCTTAAAACTGCAGGTAAAAGAGTTACTCCGTGGCGAAAATCTTTTCGAAAAGGCTATTTTACTTATAGATAATGGTCCCTGTCACCCCAAAGAAGGAAAATTAACGAGTTCTGTTGGTCAAATGTTGGTAATGTGTCTTCCTCCGAATTGTACTGCTGTTATACAACTCATGGACCAGAATGTCATAAAGCTTACGAAAATGAACTACAAAACAAGCCTTTTAATTCACATCGTTCGACGAGGAAAATCAATAGACGAAGCTCTGAAAAGCATCAGCTTGAAAAACGCAATATGTTTTTTATCTAATGAAAATACATCAAAAATTCACACCATTTCAAGTTTGCTTCAAGAACTAGAACCATTACAGAAAATAACCAGTTCTGAAATTGAGCAATGGATTGTTGAACCTACTTTGGAGTCTTTCGTACAAAATGAAATTCACTGTGCCGATGATGATAACTGTACTGAAGGTTAAGAAACAAACGACGTGATCCTCAATACGAAGAAAGTTACGTCGGCGGAAACAATAACATCATTCAATGTATACCTAGAATGGGCGGAGCAAAATAACACTTCCTGAAATGACTCTTCAGAGGCTCATAAGCAACGTAGTACTAAACAAGCGAGCTTATACTAAACAATTAAAAATTTCAAATTTTTTTAATTCCACATAATATACATACAAGTATGCATGTATAGTATATCTATCTTTATTAATATATATATACTAACATATTTAACATTAGGATTTTTGAAATGAAATACATACATATAAAAAATAAAACATATATATTTTAAACAAAACCATATAAGTAAGATTCGTTTATTTTATATGAAAAAAGATACTCGGTACTTGCAACATCCTCAATACTTGCACCGTGCTCGGTTTTCATTACGTACAAGAATCGAGGTACTACTGATGGTAAATAAGGCTCATATTAACTTTTTAAAAGTGTATAAGCATTCGAAAAGCATCTGTATAAGAACGAACACCGATACGACTTTCAACTTTACGAAGAAAATTTTGTTGGTAGTGACAGCAGACTAGAGGCTAAGAAGCGCTTTGAAAGATCGGTAGTTAATTCACGCCACTGACTATGGATTCAGGAGACATTGCAAGATGCCAAACTGAAAACAGCTTTCAGTCATCAAATTAAGGGACTGAACTCGACATACATAAAACTTATTTACTATGGGATCGTTTCGTTCGTCTAGTTATACAAAATTGTAAAAAAGAAAAAACAGCTAGAACATCTAACCTTTGCCTTAGCTCCGCTCAATGCTTGTTTCTTCAATTCAGTACCGAATTTATCGAGGAAATTTACCGGAACAACGGAACTCTCATCTGAGGTAAGCCTTTGACACGGCGAAAGATGGAAAAGACTTTGCAGTGGTTTAGGGAGCTTGTGTACTCGTAGAAAGTACGTATTTACGGGAATTGTCAGCAAATAAAGCAAGTCGATGCCGCACAGAATACGATTTCAATAAATTTGGGACTCCGTCTAAGAACATGAAACAAATGCATTTTAAGAAATGTATTTGATATTAAGATAAATAATTCCAATCTTAACATAAATCCGCTTGTTTTATTGATAAAAAAAGGAATAATGCTCGTATATTGATTCATGTTGTTTAAATGAATTTAAGCATCCCGTCACTCTATTTGGAAAAAAACAGCATACCCTAACATATTGCACTTAAGAATAACATCACACGCAACAACTGAAAAGAACATGCATGAAGACACCACTTATACGGACAGCAGCAACTAACAAAAGGACTGGATCATCGCCCTCAACTTTCACTTTCGCTTATACTTTCGATAACGACAACGGTCCTGTGCGCTACTTAGTTCTTCAACCATCCCGAATGTCAACATACTTCGTCCACGCGATCTTACAACAAAATATTATAATATACATATATTAGCTATTGTTACTTATATTAAGTATATTCGCAATAACGAAATAATAAACCACAAATATTTGCGTATACGAAACTTATCGGATTTTCTTTAAGTTATTGGCGAGGTTGTGAGTGTAGTGAATTTTCAAAGATACCCGATGGCATTCTTTTAAATAAAACCTACATTTTATTCACATGTAAAATAAGCCGTCTAGCCTAACTTCCGAAGGCAAACCTGAGTCGTATCAGGCTATCACAGTACTATTGTTCAGTATTGTTTTGTATTTTATCATGGAGATACTTACCCCATCTACGTCTACAAATCGTTCAACTTTATTACGAAAATTCACTTTCTCTAAAGAATGCCTTTCCCACGCTATACTCAACTTTTGGTCAATATAATCAGCGTACAGAGCGTACCATTTTCAACGTCGTTGCCCATCTTGAGGTTCAGCACTCATTACTGGATAATATTCGACGGAATAGACCACGCCCAGTATGCAGTGAAAAATATATAGCAGCCGTAGTTGAGAGTGTACACGAAGACCATGAAGAGTCTATTTGAATGACGAAATCTTAAATTGAAAGCAGTTAACAGATTATGCAAAAACTGAAGCCGTTCGACCTTTCCAAGTTTCGCTCTATGGGCTCTTGAAAAGTTCCAAAAAGATACGAAATTTTCAAGCCCAATTCTGTTCAGCAATGAGGCCCATTTCTGGCTTAATGGGTATGTAAACAAGCAAAATTGCCACTTTTGGTTTAAAGAGCAATCTGAAGAGATTCAAGAAGCTGTCATTTTATCCAAAAAAAAAAAACAACGGTTTGGTGTGGTTTGTAGGTCGGGAGAATCATCGGTTCATATTTTTTCAAAAATTATACCGATGAGTAACCGTCAATGGTGACCTTCATCGCGCGTTGATAACCGACTATTTGATGCCCGAAATTGAAGTTCGTGATCTCGACGACATTTGCTATCAACAAAACGGCGCCACTTTACACACATTGCAACAATCAATGGATTTATTGAGAGAACACTTCGGAAAGCAAATAATTTAACGTTTTGGACCGGTCAATTGGCCGTCAAAATCGTGTGATACCACTCCGTTAGAGTGGGGTTCAATCACCCTCTTTAAAGAAGGGTTGAAAAGATAACATTTACAGAATCGAATATACAAAACGAGCAATTCATCGTAAAACAAATGCTTTTCTAACAATCCAGAACAATAACACCCCAAAACTCTTTATATTATGCCTCAGCATTTTCATTGGCTTCTTTAGCGATATTCACGCATTTCTCGGAATTTTCCCGCTGTTGCATAAGCGTTAAATTGCTTTCAATAAATACGAAATATAAATTAAATAAAAAAGTTATAAAACTTTATTTCAATTTATATGATAATTCCTTACTGTACTTAAATGCTGCTTAAGCATCAAAAAATATTTACCATTCATTCGCATTCATTTCGCCGAACCCGCAACCAGCGCTTCAGGTCTCATTATTTTCACATTAACAGCTCATGCATGCCAACACACACACACACGCACACATCCCTGTTTAAATAAAAGTAGAAGAATGTGTGAGTGCAGCTTGTGATGTATTGGCGCAGCAGCTGGCACCATTCGCCCACGCCCAACCCCCAGTGCCGATCGCTGGCCGGTCCAACCGCGCTTGCAGCACACGAAAAATGCTCATGATTTATTAACAGCGCTCCGTGGCGATTGAGAATACCAAAATGAAAATGAGAAAAATGTAATAAAATTGAATAAGTACTATTACTTGCGCTTCCTTCCTGCCACACACACACATACATACATACAAGCTAAAACACGCGCTGCCAATGAAAGTGTTTACGTATTCGTAAGTCAACCGCATTTATTAAAGCAAACAACCGCCAGTCGTTGTTGTTGGTGAGAAGCGATGAATTGATGGAACGACCACGTGAATCGCTCATTCACTATGCGCTTACAAATTTACATGTATGCGTGAGTGTGCATGAATTCATAAGTGGATAGGTGGCGCGCACACACACATAGCAAAGAATGAAATTTTCTCAACGCAGAAATTTTCAATTTTCAACTGCTTCATGGCGTTTGGCTTGGCTTCGGTGACTTATTTCCCCGAAAATGCCTGCGCGTCACCCATTTTGGTTTCACTTAGACGCTGTTGCCGTTGCTGTTTAAGCTTAAGTTTTCGTTGTTAATATTGCATCGCTGTGTTGTTGTTGTGCTGTTTTCGCTATCTCGGCCGTCATCCTCTCCCGCACTACGTACTTCAGCGCTGCGACTGCAATAACTTTTTCTCCGCGCTGTCAACTTTCGGAAATATTAAATTTATGTCAAACTGTCAGCGTTATTGTTATTGTTGTTGTTATTATTATTATTTTTGTCATCCTTTTGTGGCATTGCACAGCTGTCAGTAATGCGATGCATTTGAAGCGTAGTTTTCATTTCTCAAGACGCTTTCCTCAATTCCGTTATGTACATATTTCAACTCTTTTATCTTCTTCGTATTTTATTCAAATGAAAAATGACGTTGAAAGTGGCTTCGTGTACTTCAAGGTTTGTGGGTCGAAGTGCTAAGTGTGTGCACTCACTTCATAATCACTTTTTTTAAACATTATTCGGAAGTGTAAATAACCTTATTTATACTTCTTTTAATATTTATTCCTTAATACACCATAAGTTTGCTAATAAGCTTGGCACTACCAAGAGAAAACGTCAAAGATCGTTTAAAACATTTGAGAAGTATACAGCCTGACGCATAGATGGCGCTACTAAAAAGATTGTTACCGATGGAAACTTCACAAAAATCTACATGGTCTAATTTCGGATGACATAAAGTGTAGTTTTTCAAGATAGAAGGCACTCTAAAGGTATTAACTGAACTTGTAAATCATATCATTCACCAATATTTGGGTATGAGATAGTTCTGTGTAAAGTGGATGCCGCGCGAATGTACTTTTGACCAAAAGTAACGCCGATTTGATGGTCCAAAGCACTGTTTGGAGATGTTGAAATGCAATAAGTTGCAGTTTTTGCATCGATATGCGACAATGGATGAAGCATGGCTCCATCTTTTCACTCCAAAGCTCAAACGACAGTCCTCCGAGTGAACTGCATACAATGAAACCGCTTCCAAGCGTGGAAAAATGCAACAATCGACTGGCCAGGTTATGGGGTTTTGATTTCAGGAATCATGGATTAATGATCTTGTTACTGATGCCCACAATAAAATGAAATTATGGAGGGAACACTTCTCCAGCCAGCTGAATAGCAGTGAAAACATAACAACTGTAATTGGTGAACCATATTTCCCAATCGGTGACGATAGAGCAGACGTTCCATTGCCCGATCATGAAAAAGTTAAAATAGCAATTACCCGTCTGAAGAGCAACAAACAACGTAGGTCATGTTGTCCGAATGGATGAAAATACTCCATCTCTGAGAGTATTCGACACAGTGCCCGCTTGGGAAAGCAGGAAAAAAGAAAGGCCTCCACCCCAAAGGAAACGGGAAGAACGGCTGGCGCCCGGTTGAAAACTCGGCTATCACTTTATGGCGTCTTGATTTTAGGAATCATGGAATAATTATATATTATAATAATAACTGCGAGTATTACATATCGCTATTGGACCGGTTTAAAGGACGGATCGCCGAAAAACAGCCGCATTAAAATAAAAGTGCTGTTTCACCATGAAAATACACCGCATCGCATGTCGATGAAAACGATGGCCATGAATTGAGCTTAGAATTGCTTCTGCGTTCACTGTATTCTCCATATCTGGCCCGCACCAACTATTTTCTGTTCTAAGATCTCAAAAAAATGCAGGTTGGGAAGAAGTTTTTGTCAAATTAAAAGCTGATCACCGAAACGGAGACTTATTTTAATGAACTAAGTCGATTTAGGCATTTCCGTCTGTCAGTTTGCCTATCTGTATTTACACTAAACGCTTTTGAATCATCTATCTGAGTGAAGCATTCCACGCCGCAAAGTATTACACATACGATATTATTTAGACGTTATAATACTCTCAATCTCTGCGACAACATTGAAAACAATTATTAACCCTCTCATACTCAACTGTAATGAGAAAACTCAGTACTCGCCACCAAGGACTAACCAACCCCCAAACGTGGGTTCGATCGTATTTAGATGCCTAAAAAGGGAATGATTTACTCCAATGAACTGTCCGAGAACTAATTCTGCTTCAGAATTGCAAACCCCAAGACCAAAATAGTAAACCTAGTGAACAAACTGACTAATTCTAGTGGGAAACTTTGTTAGGCTGGCACTTATGAACATCATCTATTGAGGAAAGATGATTCTTCTTCGTAAAACAAACATTGCCAAATCCACTAAAACAAAAGTCTTTCTCGTCATGTTGGACGACAATTTCTTATTCCGGGTTTTTACCGGTGGAAACACAGTGCCAATGGCAACCATGACCAACAATGACAATACTCTTACCTTACTATGGTAAATTTATTAAAACTTTATTGCTTTCTTAGGGGGGAGACTGCTATATAGGCTTCAAAAACTCATTGTTCTTTAGGATTTTTTTGGGAAGGAAAGAAATAATTGATTAAAGCGAAATTTCTAGAGCTTATAGTTATATATTTAAACATCATTCGAAAATTTTTTGGATACGAAATCTTTGATATTCTGCCTCTGGAAAGCAATTGCCCGATGCATCTCGCATGTGCATTTGTCGGACGGCGGGAAGGATGCAGGTCGCTATTTCTATCGGAAACAAAAAATTCAAAAAGATTCATATTTTTTAACAATTTATCTTCTATTTAAATTAAGAAAATTCCAAAAAAAAGTGTAAATTTTACAAATTTTTTAAAAATTAGAAAAAAGAGGTTTTTGACCAAAAAATTTTACTTTATGTTATTTAAAAATATGTTCAAACTTGACTTTTCTCAGTTTTTTTGAGCTTAAATAGAAGATAATTTAATGCTAAAGATAATAAACTCTGACCCAATTCCATACGACATTTAGTTTTTTTTTTATCCTGCCCCCAAATCAAGAAAAAACGTAAAAATTAAAAATCGAGAAATCGCACGTCAAAGTTTTCGCTTTCTGCCCAATCGCTAATATATCTGCTAGACGCTCGGTCACTATTTCCCTTTTAGCTTCGAAAATATTTCGAATTCCCATCTATAACTTTGAGGACATAATAATAAAGATAATTTTAAAAGAGATTTAAGCAAAAAAAATCGATTTTGAAGCTTCTAAACAACTAATTACCACTCGCAGAGTTATATGCTGCATTCGAGTGTGAAAATTGCATAATTGAAAACTTCGTCAAGAAATTACAGAGTGATGTGCCTACCAACACCCTTTAAAAACAATAAAAACTAAAAAAATATTGTTAAGAAATCTCGAATGGAAGCGATTATTAAAGGCAGTTCAAGAGCAAAGAGTAACAATAAAAGAGCAACAACTGCAAAATACAACAAAAGTCGTACACAGCACGGAAACAAATATGTCAAGGAAACCCGAAAATGGTTAACAAGGCAGCACTTCGACGATGCCAACACCATACCTGCTGAGAATTCAATAGAATCCAAAACAACAATTCACACCCTCGAAGAGGACAAGGAAAGTTAAAAAGCACGCATTCGTCCTTTTGACAAGGAACGAAAAAAGACTTGTTGCATAAAAATGAGGAAGGATCTGCGTCAGTCAGCATGTTATTTTCCCCTTTTACTAGGCTGCAAAAGATGAAAGGCAGCAAATGTTGCGTATACGCCATGTAGTTTGGTGAGTTTGCACGCATACTAGTGCGCACGTGTGTGCGTGGGTATGTGTTTGGATAGTGAAAACAATTCACAGGCGCCCATTAAGTCGCACCCGGCTCTACAGAAAGCCACGTGGATATAAGATACAAAACAAAAAAACATAAAGCAACAAATATTTACAGGGTGTGTCGAAAACATGTTCTTCTGTACAAATATCTACAAAAACCAATTATAACAATGTAAGACCAAGAAATATATTACAATATATTGTTCATTTGAGAAAAATATCGAAAATATTTTATAAATAATTATGACTAAATCACATAGTTCTTGGTGAAATATTTTATTCTTGCTTTATTAAGATGTTTTAAACATTGTTCGATATAAACTTGTCCGAAATCATGGGAGTCATCAAATGCCACAAATAAGGCTTAGCGGAAGATGTGATTCGAATTTAGCGATTTTCGATATACAAGTAGAGTTGGTATGTGATACAAGATCACAACGTACACAGTCTGGTTATAATATGGAAATTGTTATTAAATTCCCAGGGTTAACGATATTTCAAAATAATGCATTTTGTTAAGTTGGTAGGGCTGTACCTAATTACTATGCCAAATATGAGCGCGATCTGCCAAGCAGTTTGTTTTCAGCAACTGCTTAAGTCGGTACGAACGGTAATATCGAACAAAGAATTTGCCTCAAATTTTAAATCAGTTTTATCAAAAACACAAGATTACGAATAGTGCAAAGGTTTCAAAGACGGTCGAGAGGTCGTTAAAGACATGTCTCGTTCTGGACGACCTTCGACCTCTTCAACAAAGGAAAATATTAAAAAACAGTCAAGGATATGGTGCTTGAAAATCGTCAGGGAAGTATTAGAGGGATGGTGATAGAGCTCGACATTTCTCGCTAGTCATTCGAATAATTATGGTGATATTTTGGGTATGAGACGCCTTCTTGCTCGATTCGTCCAGACTAAGCCGATTTTTTTAACGAATATCGTACAAAAGTCTCTTTCAACATGTCGATAAGACATGGGTTTATGAGTTTGACACACAAATAAGTCAACAATCATTGGAATGGAGAAAAAAACGAGCCGAAACCAGAAAAACCACGCCAAAACCGCTCAAAAATCAAGATGATGCTAAAAGTTTTTTTCGATATTCGTAGTTATTTCGGAGGGACAGACGGTCAAGAAGGATTTCTATTTTGGCCATATTGAGACGTTTACGTGAGAGCCTCCGCCGACCAGAATTTGGGGGAAGAACAATTCATGGATTTTATACAACGTTAATGCACCATCGCATTGAGACACGATTGTACCGTATTCAAAGCCAGAAACAAATGAAGACGAGGTGTGTTCAAAAAGTATCGCGAATTTTGAATTTTCGCGGGTTACGTACACTCGAATTTCGAATTTTTTGTGGCGTTATGTTGGTACTCATGTCTCTCACTTATGCCGACAAGCTCGGCCATTTTGAATGTTCATTTAATTGTTGACAGCTGCTTTGCTTGCACTTTTTTTGGATCGTCTTCGATTCTTACCTATTCAAAAAAATGGATCAAAGAACCTGTATCAAATTTTGTGTGAAAAACGAAATTAAGTGCGCGGATGCATTCCGAATGCTGACTGTGGCATACGGAGAAGCTACCTTGGACGTGGTTATGACGTGGAAACCAAAGCTCAATCATCTCAATGGAAGCTGCCGCACGAACCAAGACCGAAAAAAACGCGCCAAGTTCGGTCGAATGTGAAAGATTTGCTGACAGTTTTCTTCGATTGCAGAGGCGTGGTGCATCATGAGTTCTTGCCACAGGGAAGAACGGACAATAAGGAATATTACCTGCAAGTTATGCGCAATTTGCGCGAAGCAATCCGCCAGAAACGCCCGGATTTGTGGAAGAACAAAAATTGGCTTTTGCACCACGATAACGCCCCTGCTCACACATCGTTGCTTGTGCGCGGCTTTTTGGCCAAAAACAACACACTAATGATGCCGCAGCCACCGTATTCCCCAGATGTGGCCCCCTGTGACTTTTTCTTGTTCCCTAATCTGAAGAGGCCCATGAAAGGACAACGTTACGCTTCTCTTGACGAGATAAAGACGGCATCGAAAGAGGAGCTGAAGAAGATAAAAAAAATGATTCGAAGATTGGAAAAACCGTTGGCACAAGTGTATAATATCTCATGGGGATTACTTTGAAGGGGACAAAATAGATATTCATGAACAAATAAATAATTTTTGAAAAAACACAAAATTCGCGATACTTTTTAAGCACACCTCGTACCATCAATCAACCATCGTATTCACCAGAATTGGGTTCGTGTGACTTTTTCTTGTTTCTCAAACTGAAATCCGTCGACGTGTCGGCGTCGTCACCATCGCCAGCATAATCAGCAATTCGAGCAATCATGGATCGGTTGCGCACTATGTTTACTCTAGTGAGTAATTTCAATCCTTAGATACAGTATGCGCCGAAGACGTTGTTGCTATTATAAAGAGTATCAAATATCGCACAATAATTGGAGCTGTGCTTATACACTTTATGAAAAAATTTGCAGAAGGGCCTTGATTTTTGGATGTTTACAAAATTACCTTTATAAAGTTATTCTTTATTTTCAAATTAAAGTGAAGAATTTATTTGACATAATTATCTATTCCGCAAATAAATTGATATTATTATACTTAGAAACCAATTTAATAACTATGCAAACTTTTTACCAGCAAAATCATGCGCTATAAACATAAATAGGTAATAATTACTTTATGCCAGGGGCGTGCTAAAAAATTGATACATAGGAATCTCCCAATCAAGCTCCCGAAGTTTCTGGTGAGATATGATATGATATGAGTGGCCTGACGTGGTCCTGATGGAACAGAATTATATTTCTATTGACTAGTTGCTTTTGAACGATTTCTCAAATCAGATGGTAAGTACAGGTTCGAATCAAGAGTTTGGCCTTAGGAAAGCAGCTCACAGTGGATGATTCCCTGCCAATCCCACCAAACACAAATCAACATCTTCCTGTTCATCAAGCCTGGCCTGACCTTTTACTCCGGCTCGCCGCGATTCGGCAATAACCGTTATTTCTTGGCGTTATCGTAAGTTATTCTCTCTTCGTCACAAGTAACCATCCACTTCAGAAACTGACCGAGTTTCCTTCAATTCAATTGACATTCGCAAATAGAAGATCGGTTCATAAGGTTTACTGCGTTATTACGTGTTGTTCCAATGCAATGATCTTGTGTTGAAAGTTTCTAATAGATTTTTTGTACAACGTTCAGCTCCTAGTGCTTAAATTACGATTGGGTTTGATAACTTCTATTAATTTACCTAATTGGTCTTCCAGGGCGCATCTTTGACTTAAAATTACTGGAGCCAAAATTGCTCATGATGTACCCCGATAGTATCAGAATTTACGGTTTAGGCATTTTCAAAAGCTTGATCTGCGTTTTAGCTAATATTGAGGAAGAACTTTCCCTTTACTAGTAGTCAACAATGATTGTGTTTAAGCAAGACTGATTCAAAAAATCACGAAACTGTCTGAAAAATTTGTTTAGTACAATTGTATCTTTCTAATTCCATATAGCGTCACCCAAAAGCACTACAACCAGAGATACAGATTACTAAAAATAGATGCTATTAATATAGGAGATACTTAGACCTTATACGTTTCATCGAAAATTAAAATTAAAATACGAATAGAATTCATCAATCATCAATGAACCATGAACTATGGAATGAAATAGTTGGTTAGAAGTCACAATCCGACAAGTAATTTGCGAGTGTCTGAAATTAGTTAAAACAGCGAAATCCGATGAGAAAGAAACTTCGCTTTGTAGAGTATCAAAGCGCAATCGGAGTCCTTTAGGTTAGACAGAAAAAGAAATTTCAGGAAAAATTAAAAGTCGTGGGATAACTGCTGCTTACTGCATACTCATATTTAATTTGAAATCTCAACCACCACTCCTAAATGAATTTCTAAGCTTTCAGACAGAATTATTCTACTCAATACTTCATTTAGTTCCAGAAGCTCAGAGGGAGTCCTTCGGTAGAGCTCATGAAACAGTTTCAATTTCCGATTTTCTATAAATTCGTGCTTCTGTTACGTCTGTACCATTGCAGCTACCACAGTTTTTAGAAGCGAAAATCCGTCACTATCAGGGAACCTGTTTGTGTACAACCCATTTTTATAAGGCTAGGTACTCAGTGACGCATATGAAAGGGTTCCATTGAAGAGATTGTTTATGCGTGTGTGCGCCTTCCAATGTGTTGCGCACAATTGAGTGATTTGCAGTGGAGCACAAAGCAGGCAGGCAGCGAATGTTGACAGCCGCCAATCGACTGGCGAGCAGTCAGTCGGCTGTCAGTAAAGTGCATTCAAGAGTAACGGCACACTTACGGCCTTTTATGGCGACGGCGGGCTTACGCACACAAACATGCGCCATTTACATGCACCAAATCAGACACAAAAGCCGGCTGGAAGTGACTTAACTGGCGCAACAACAATGTGAAAAGCATTTAAAAAGATATCATGTTTTATTAAGGAATTAAAGTGCTTCACCGGCTTAGCTGCTGCGCCGACCGATATACATGTATAGTACTCCTATACGTATGGCACGTGAATATTCGAACCGAACACTCAACACTCACTTAAAGTTTTGTTGTTGTTCTTATGTTTTTGTGCTGTGCTTTTTGGCGTCTTCTTCGGCGCTTGCGACTTTTGTGCGCGCTCTTAATGCTAACAAGGCATTATTGGCTTGTAAGGCGTCTTTGCCATTTTGCTGCGATAACGAAGTTTAAAGACAAAACCGAGAGAAGACAAAAGCGAAAGAAAGCAAAAGTGCAAACAACGTATTCACAAGAAAAACAACAACATAAGTACACAAGCAGCAAAAATTCAGGGAATAGAAAAAAATCGAAAGAGCGTAGCCTGCCGAACCAGCATGTGGGTGGAGGGTTGGTGATGAGGCGGGCATTTTTCAAAACAAAATTAAGCAGTGAAAACTACGTCATTGCGATGACGGCAAAGTTTGCGCCAACTGTCGAAAGTGATAAGTGTCGAAAGAAGCCGCGTGGGTTGGCCATGGCAAGTGACTGGAAAGTTTGCTGCTGCTTCCTTCACTTGAAGCAACCCATCGTTGACTGCGTGTGCGAGTGCGGCAATAAATTTTCTGGTCAAACTTTGTAACTTTCTCTGTTGAGATTTTTCACAATTTGTACTTCTTTTTGTTTTTGCTTTTCGCTGTTGCCTCATGTGGCCGGTCATAAATAAAAAGTTGTGTGTAATAAAATTGATAGTTTATGATCTCTTGTGTATCCGCTTGTTCACTTTCATCGTAGCTTCTTTTAATTTTACATTGTTTAAAGCGATCGAAATGTATATGGGCTATAAAGCGCTCACATTTTGATTGCTCACGAAGTGAGATGTGAGGAACTTTTATATGCTTCTCAGTGGCCAACTTTGCATGCCTTCAGGTGAGGAAAACGCGGCGGAAAGTATTATAGCTGGATTATAAAGTATCCAGAACTACCCCGTACTCTCTATTGTGTGACGATAACAACAATGTAACAAAAAGAATTCAATTAAGAGAGTATTGCTTGATTTGAGCTGTTTGTTCGATTCGCCACTGTCCCAATCACTCAGTAAAATTAGACCGGTAAGAGTGAGAATGCCCTCATGAGTTGGAGCTTTAAAAAGGTATTTGTAATTTTTAGCACCGAATTAAAACAGTCAGCATTTGCTTTGCCTGAACGTTTGACTACCAAAATCTATTAATATCCGTCTGGTAAAAACTGCCAACGAAGGGAAATGCGTCAAGATTTTTCCCTCTTATCTTCCTCCACAGAATGTAGTACTTCTGCCAGCGTCAAGATTTTTAATCTCACCTCATGTATACCAATTGAATTTTCTTCTTTTTTATTGGCGTAGTCACCGCTTACACTGTTATAGTCCAGTTTACAATAGCGCGCCAGTCGGTCTTCCTTTTCGTTGTATGGCGCTAATTGGAGATTCCAAGCAACGCCAGGTCCTTCTCCACCTGGTCTTTCTAAAGAAGTGGAATGGGTCTTTTCCAAAATTTGGCGCATGGTCAATATCTGGTTAGTTGTTTATTTGCCAGGCTTAAGCCACATTGATAAGGTCCAATCAGTTTGTTTATGGTGGGCTTTAATCTTTCACACAATACGCTCGATAGAACCTTATATGCGATGTTTAGGGGGCTTATTGATTCCAAGGTAGTTGGCGCACATTGTGGGGTCTATTTTTTTGTGGATTGGGCAGAGCACACTTAACTTACAATCCTCGGGAATGCTTTCGTCCGACCATATTCCACAATGAAGTCTTGATCAGTTCTTCGACACCGTATTTGAATAGCTTGGCCGGCAATCCGTCGACCCCTGCCCTTTGCTGTTCTTCAGACGGATAATTGCTATTGGAACTTTTCATAGTCGGCAATGCAACGTCTCTCCTCGTCATCGATTGGGAATTCGAGTTCACCATATCCTGATGTAATGCTTTCACTGCCATTCAGCAGTTCCATGGATAATTTCAGTATTATCTGGGTATCAGTCACTAGATAAAATCTGGGGGTTCTACAAAAGTAAGCTCCGATCTTGAAACCTTCTGTTAGTCGCCGAATCTTTTCTTAGAAATTTCGATTTCGACGACAGGCGCAATCGTCCAGATTGTAAAGCTCTTCATTCTCATTCATTTCGGCCTCTCTCCTTTTTGTCTGCAAATACGTCCCGCTTCCCTCTTTAACTCTCGGTGTCTATTCTATCCCGTTCGCGTTGTGGTCGATTGTAACGTTGCAATGTAGTCACCTTCCCAATTAAGGGTACGGACATTCCAGGTGCATACACTTAAATCGTAATCCTTAATACGTTTGCGATGGTCGTCATCAAATGGGGGTCTCTCATTCGAGGCTGTTGTGTCTTTCTCATTGGAGTTGTTTTTTTTTTTGCGTGGCGGGCCCAAGACCAGCGCACAACCCTGATTCGCTTTCTCACTTTAACTTACCTGAAAACAGATGTTGTTTGGCTACTCAGAGGATAATTGGTCTAAGACCGGAAGTCGTAAATTGCTTGAGTCATGTGTAAAAAATCGTTTCTTTCCACTACCAAGTGAATGGCACTCAGAGAACTTGCGTGAACTTCTACACACGGCTGCGTAATCTTACTGCTATATAACTATTTAATAGTTTCTGTAATATAACGAACGTACTATGCATATATGTAGGTAATTCTGACACTTATGTTCCACTCTGGGAGAGATGGATCGCTCAGCAGGATAAGTTCTGTTTCTTAAACAACGCTTTTCGAGCTCCGACTAAGCCCAGAGATCGCAAGTGATCAGCAAAGGAAAACCTATTTGTGCTCAATGCCAAAATTGATTAAACATAAACAAGGCTGACTATCCGTACCAGCTCACCGGCCTTGCAGTTTCCAGCGATTCACCTATAACACTGGTAGACACATAAATTGTGACATGAAAATTCTTAGTTGTTTCTAATGCAGTTTGATACCCTGAAGTCAAATTTGAAAACAGAATTTTTCTATCACAGATATTCTGTAACCGGCGGCTTTAGATTTTACAATCTAAAAGCGATCAAATTGAAAGAAATTTTAATTAATTTATACTTCGCGTGTTTTTCGTGTCGTTTTGTGAGGCTCTAAAGGTGAATTCTTCGATTTTTACTACATATGTATGTCTGAATTTATCGAACAAAGAAGTGCGATAACGCACCATCTCATACTGCATTGGTTCTTCGTGATCATTTCGCCATATTTTCAACTAATATCATGCCGCAACCACCGCATTCGCCTGATTTACCTTCGTGTAACTTCTGCCTATTCAGCAAATTCACATGACCACTCCGAGCAGTGGCCAGTACGTCAGGTACTCACTCCGGGACAAAAAAACGTTACCAGTGAACCTCTAGTTGATTCCAAAATCACCTTTGCATATTAAATTGGGTTTAATGACGAATTTTGTTAAGGCAATGGACAGAAATAGAAGAGGGTTCTTGTATCTGAAACAAAAATTTCCAAAAGTCAGTGAAGCAAAAATTAAGGAGGTGATGAAATATAAAACATTTCAGGAAATGCTCAATGAAACTGAAATACGAGCCTGGAGTGCCTTTAAGAGCGTTGTTAAATATTTTCTTGGAAATGTGAAAAAATAATATAACAATAATATATATATCGCTGTTTTTTTTTTAACAAAAATTCTCATTACAAAAAAACTATAGGTGATAGAAAAAAACTTGTCTGCTTTTGTGGCTATTTTTACATAATAAACACTTTGTTCTCTTCATGTCACAAAAAACAAGTGGATTTTTGTTTACCAGTGTAATCAGATGCCTAAACAAGCTCAATTCAGTCGACTTTTGCTATGTTCAACGATATCAGATACTCCATGACTGGTCTTCAGTACCAAAATCTCGAGCCCAAGGCCAGTATTGTCGCACGATCTTCGGAACATATGAGCATTGATTAATTGTATGAATTGCTTTGATATAAATTTTCCAACTTAATAAGATGGCAAATAATTTTACAAACCACCATGACCTCGAGAGATAGATTATATTTCGAAGTTAAAAAAAAAATAAAGATTATATTATATATTTGTTTCGGATTCTTCTTCTTAATTGGCGTAGACACCGCTTACGCGATTATAGCCGAGTTAACAACAGCGCGCCAGTCGTTTCATCTTTTCGCTACATGGCGCCAATTGGATATTCCAAGCGTAGCCAGGTCCTTCTCCACTTGGTCCTTCCAACGGAGTGGAGGTCTTCCTCTTCCTCTGCTTCCCCCGGCGGGTACTGCGTCGAATACTTTCAGAGCTGGAGTGTTTTCATCCATCCGGACAACATGACCTAGCCAGCGTAGCCGCTGTCTTTTAATTCGCTGAACTATGTCAATGTCATCGTATATCTCGTACAGCTCATCGTTCCATCGAATGCGATATTCGCCGTGGCCAACGCGCAAAGGACCATAAATCTTTCGCAGAACTTTTCTCTCGAAAACTCGCAACGTCGACTCATCAGTTGTTGACATCGTCCAAGCCTCTGCACCATATAGCAGGACGGGAATTATGAGTGACTTATAGAGTTTGGTTTTTGTTTGTCGAGAGAGGACTTTGCTTCTCAATTGCCTACTCAGTCCGAAGTAGCACCTGTTGGCAAGAGTTATCCTGCGTTGGATTTCTAAGCTGACATTGTTGGTGGTGTTTACGCTGGTTCCAAGAAAGACGAAATTATCTACGACTTCAAAGTTATGACTGTCTACAGTGACGTGAGTGCCAAGTCGCGAGTGCGACGACTGTTTGTTTGATGACACGAGATATTTCGTCTTGCCCTCGTTCACTGTCAGACCCATTTGTTTTGCTTCCTTGTCTAGTCTGGAGAAAGCAGAACTAACGGCGCGGCACTCTTATAAAAGATGGTACCTTCTCTATTAAGCTCTGCAGCTCGAACTATTTTCTCCAGAAGCAGGTTGAAAAAGTCACACGATAGGGAATCGCCTTGTCTGAAACCTCGTTAGGTATCGAACGGCTCGGAGAGGTCCTTTCCGATTCTGACGGAGCTTTTGGTGTTGCTTATCGTCAGTTTACCCAGCCGTATTAGTTTCGCGGGGATACCAAATACAGACATCGCTTCATAAAGGCAGCTCCTTTTCGTGCTGCCGAAAGCAGCTTTGAAATCGACGAAGAGGTGGTGTGTGTCGATTCTCCTTTCACGGGTCTTTTCCAAGATTTGGCGCGTGGTGAATATCTGGTCGGTTGTTGATTTTCCAGGTCTAAAGCCACACTGATAAGTTCCAATCAATTTGTTGACGGTGGGCTTTAATCTTTCACACAATACGCTCGATAGAACCTTATATGCGATGTTGAGAAGGCTAATCCCACGGTAGTTGGCGCAGATTGTGGGGTCTCCTTTTTTATGGATTGGGCATAGCACACTTAAATTCCAATCGTTGGGCATGCTTTCGTCCGACCATATTTTACAAAGAAGCTGATGCATGCTCCTTATCAGTTCTTCGCCGCCGTGTTTGAATAGCTCGGCCGGCAATCCGTCGGCCCCTGCCGTTTTGTTGTTTTTCAGGCGGGCAATTGCTATTCGAACTTCTTCATGGTCGGGTAATGGAACGTCTGCTCCATCGTCATCGATTGGGAAATCGGGTTCGCCTTCTCCTGGTGTTGTGCATTCACTGCCATTTAGCAGGCTGGAGAAGTGTTCCCTCCATAATCTAAGTATGCTCTGGGCATCGGTCACTAGATCACCTTTGGGGGGTTCTACAAGAGTATGCTCCGGTCTTGAAACCTTCTGTAAGCCGCCGCATTTTTTTCGTAGAATTTTCGAGCATTACCCGTGTCGGTCAGCTTATCAAGCTCTTCATACTCACGCATTTCGGCCTCTTTCTTCTTTTTTCTACAAATGCGTCTCGCTTCCCTCTTCAACTCTCCGTATCTATCCCATCCCGCACGTGTAGTGGTCGATCGTAACGTTGCTTAGCTGCAACAAGATAGTGGTCCGAGTCGATGTTAGGACCTCGGAGCGCACGCACATCTAAAACACTGGAGACGTGTCTTCCGTCTATCACAACATGATCGATCTGGTTGGTAGTTTTTCGATCCGGAGACAGCCAGGTAGCTTGATGAATCTTCTTATGCTGGAATCTAGTACTACAGATAACCATATTTCGGGCCCCGGCGAAGTCGATCAGCCTCAACCCATTTGGGGATGTTTCATCGTGGAGGCTGAATTTACCGACCGTAGTACCAAAGATACCTTCTTTGCCCACCCTGGCGTTAAAATCGCCAAGCACGATTTTGACATCGTGGCGGGGGCAGCTCTCATAAGTGCGCTCCAAGCACTCATAAAAGGCATCTTTGGTCACATCGTCCTTCTCTTCCGTCGGGGCGTGGGCGCAAATCAGCGATATGTTGAAGAACCTCGCTTTGATGCGGATTGTGGCTAGACGTTCATTCACCGGAGTGAATGACAGTATTCGGCGACGGAGTCTCTCCCCTACCACGAATCCCACACCAAACTTGCGCTCCTTTATATGGCCACTGTAGTAAATGCCACAAGGACCTACTCGTCTTTGTCCTTATCCCGTCCATCGCATTTCTTGGACGGCGGTGATGTCAGCCTTTATTTTCACGAGGACATCAACCAGCTGGGCAGCGGCACCTTCCCAATTAAGGGACCGGACATTCCAGGTGCATGCCCTTAAATCGTAGTCCTTATTTCGTTTGCCGTGGTCGTCATCAAAAGGGGGGTCTCTCATCCGAGGCTGATTGTCACTGTTCATTGGGGGTGTTTTTTTACGTGGCGGGTCCCAAACCCAGCGCACAACCCTATGTAGGGGATATTTCGCCTTCTCACTTTAGCTCGCCTTCAAACGGATGTTCTTAGGCTACCCAGAGGATACTTGGTCAGAGACCGGAAGTAGTGAGCTGCTTGAGTCATATGTAAAAGAATCGTTTCTGGCCACTCCCAAGTGAATGGCGATCAGAGAACTTTCCTCACTTGCGTGAACTTCTACACATGACTCCATCCTCCATGTTTCGGATTATACCCTCGAAATCTGCAAGCCCTATTAAATTTATATTTATTGAGACATTTCCTTCTTGTCCAAAGACTTGACTTGAACTGAAATATTGATAGAATTATAGTTTTTGCATATTTTTCCGAGAGGGTCTTAACTATAGCACTCTATGACATTAAGTCTCTTCTACTATAGGTATAGGAGTGGATGTTTGACGACGCACATAGGCCATTAGGAGGAACATAGTGAAACCACTGAAACGAAAATCCTCTCTTTGTATTATGTCGTCTCTGAACCACCCCGTACTACGATGAAGTTCATCAGTAGAAAAAGTTATTTATGCAACCTCCGGAGTGTTTTATGGTTTGACCTGTTAACATTTTTTTTTTTGAATTCTTATGTCATTCCTCTCGAATTTAATAGACGGCCTCTGCATCCCATATTCTATATGTTTGTTTTTTAAATATCTACGAATAGCCAGAGTCATATAAGTTTGCTGTTTTTCGGGGTCTAGCTGTAGGGTGGGGCCTACTCTGGCCACCTCATCTTCTTCACAGTTACCCGGAATAATACTATGTCCTGGAACCCATTACCGTTTTATCGTGAAATATAATGTTAGTTCCACTAAGAGATCAACTTACATATCTAATGTATACAGAATGCTCCACATTGTTCAAACCTCCAACTTTTGTAGATCTTAATATATTTAATTCATTATAAAAATCCAGAAAAGTATTTTAGGTGTACAGATCCGCTCTCAGCATTCAAATTTACGTCTGAAATTTTTAAGTATCTGCCACCACCGAGCTTCATACCGTTTCTCTGAATTTCCGTTCAAAATACGCATGATGCGAAACTGACAGTCTTTTTTTGGGTATTTCTAATCTAATCTTTCCAACGTTTTAAGTGGAAATCCTGACTGAAATTTAGACTTTTGTCTTTGTTTTTGATTCTTAAATTCCCATTTAAATTAAAGACTTAAAAAGCGCAAATTTCACAGAGAATCGAAGCATCTGCTTCATATGAACCAAACGAGGCATCGCGACGCAACTTTTGGCAATAAAATCAGCAACCACTTGTTCGAAGCTTCACAGTCACTTATTAAATTGACTCAACTACTCGTATACTCTCGTTACTCACGAACTTACGTAAGCGATTTGGCAGTGATGCCTACGCAGCTGTTCCATTATGTTGCCAAGCAATATTTACAAACGATTTGCAATGCAAATGAAATAATTATAAGTTCTTCGGCTTATTTACCCTTCTGCCACTTTGGGCGAGTAGAGCCAGCAATTAAAAGTAATTCCTAATGAAGATCAAATTAATAATGGCAGCGGAACGAACGCGGGCGCGTGCTCTCTCTCTACGCGGGTATTTACATTTCTGTGAGTATGCCACCGTTCGTTCCTCTGTTTGAGTGTTGGGGTATTATGGAAAATAATTTAACGCGAACATATGCAAGTAAATTCAATGCAAATCTGCAAAATTAATGCAAACAAAATTGGAAACTAAATTTAACAGCGAGCAAACTATACGGGGTATTTAATGAAATAAGGAGAGAGAGCAAAATATTTGCGAAATATTAAGCAGCTTCATATTTTTGAAGGTTACTCCAAAATCTTGAAATATATGAATATTTATTAAGCGATAACTGTCCGAAGTATAGTCCCAAAAAGTTCGTAGCCTTTCTAAAAATTATGTAATCAGAAGAAAACACACAGAAATTTCAAATTTAATGGGAAGTGGTTTATTATCATTCGAAATAACACTCGCTGACATTTATTTTTTGAAGATTATCTCTTTCAAATGTTGGCCGCGGCTACATCTCTGATGGTCCACAAGCTGTATTTCGTTCGCTTTCAATTTAAGATCTCTACGTAAAATGCACCAAGTGGTTCCGTATTTCAGTCTGAGTTGCTGCGAACAGCGCCGAATCGGCTCTCCACGGTCTTCGTGTACACTCTCAACTACGACTGCTATATTTTCTTCACTGCGTGCTGGACGTGCTCTATCAGTCGAATATTATTCAAAGTAAAGTAAAGTAGCATACAAGCTTGACACGACTCACGCGTGATCTGCCTTAGAAAAGAAATTGAAAAAAGTACCTCTGCTTGTATCACTTGTTTCGTACAAAATGGGTCCAGATAAAAATAGCCCCTAAAATAAGCCAAAAATTTTGCAAAATTCGTATCTCATTTCTTCACAAATTGCTCCAGCATCTCTAACTCGTCTGAAGATTTTCCACGTAGGCCACCGTAACGATGATAACCTGGCTTTTTCAACTTTGGAACTAAGCCAATCTATCACAAATCTATCCTGAAAAATACTGTGGATTTGGCGCTGTTTGAGTTGGCCCAATAATTTGATGTAGTAGAGCCCTGTGAAATCCAACAAATGGCGGCCATCACCTTTCCTGAACAGTCTTCGCCTTTGTTGTGTACTAGGCGATTCATGTTTAGTAGACGATTACGAATCGACTAAGATTACGAAACGGTTTCAAACACTGACGTGATGTGTTTTTAAGATGGCTCTTGTTGTCTGGAGGGAGCAAAAGTGACACCTACCGCGCCGGCAACTTCTTTGTCAGGGTACGACCCACGCGATCTTTTAAGCTGGTTACTGTCTGAGCGATCTGTAGCACTTTCAATCGACGACCTTCCAAAACGAGGTCAGTGGTCTTTATCACCTGTTACACAGACGTGGCTCATCAAGAGAGATGTCGGACCACATTAAGATCAATTTTTGTCAATTCCGCACGCAGTCGCTCTTTATTTTAAGTTATCATACAAATGTTAGCGATATTATTCCCATCACAAATACTAATAAATCTCTCTCCCATTTTCAGATTTTTAACAATACTGTTATATAACACCTGGGCGTGGTTACTATCCATTTTAGCCCATTTTTAGCTCTAAAGTAGGGAAGTATTTTACTGATATAGGTAGTAGGTGATAGTACTGAAATATACAATTTTACAGAATCCGATGCCACTAACGCTGTCAAATCCTTTAATTGGTCAAATGTCGTCAGGAAGAATTTAAAGATATGTTCCCCTTTTCAAATTGTCTTACTACTAAGTAGCTAACGCCAAGTCTCATTTTCCGAATGTTTACAATTTCGTCTTTTAACCTCAATTATTTGCAGCTTGGAAACTCTTTATGTGTTTTAGATTAAAATCGGCTTTGAGCACTTGTCAAACAGACATAACTCGTTTTAATGAGGCGTTAAAACAACTTTTTAAATTATGAAACTTTGTTCAAGTTATCTCAAAAGTAAAATGTTGACTCTTGGTTCCTTGTTATTTTTCGAAGCTTAAAACTATTCAATGATCGAAATTTACTCTACTTTAAATTACACGAATTTGTATGCATGTATTAATTTCTAATTAATTCGAAATCACTGTTAGTAGATCCTGATAATTTCAGCTTTCAAAAACTACAACTGTATGAGTTCGCCGAGTTACAATCCGGAAACATGCCATACTTTTATTTATATATACATACTATATACAAATACTAGCAAATTAGCATATTTAATCAACTTATGAACAGTGATTTTAATTGTCACGAATTTTGACATATTCATGACACGCCTCAAACACACATTAACATTTTTTGCAAAACCAAAACCTAAACCAATTAAAAGTGCAAATAAAATTACCGGCAAAACAATAGCAATTAGAACGGGGAAAAAGCCTGCATGACTAAGTGTTAATTAAAATAAACAAATGAATTGTGCGCTCACCACGCACTGATAATTGGCCCGCCAAAAGTCCCGTCAAGCGCCAATTGACAGGCAACGCGCCACGCAGTTTTCGCGCTACCCAAAACAGTTCGTGCAGTGATTATTAACTGAAATGCTAACCACTTTCAAATGTCACTCACTATCGACATCAAGTTTGGAGGACAAAAAGTCAACCGTATGGATACCGCATATACGCAACCGTTTTTGGACGGTTGCGTAGCAATTTCCAATTTATTGAAGCGCGATCCGCAAAGAGCCAGTGACAGCTAAGCAAATCTAAATATGCATTTAATTGCCAATATACTCGCAGAACTTGCATAATTCGGAGAGGAGAAGCGCAAGTAAATTAAATCGGACTACAATTCGGTGTCAACTGTCAATTTGAATAAGAACGCTGTCCATTAGTGGTTGTTAAGTGTCAATCAATGACTAGGGAAGGCACACAAAAACTTGACAAACTATGCAAATGCTTTGTATTCCCGATGGGACTAATTTATTAGAAATTAAGAATGAAGTCACTTCGGTTTGGCACTGAATGAGTGATGGACAGTAGTAAATAATTTTGATACTTACTGCTTCGATTAGGTTGTTTATAGCTCTGAAATATTAACATGTGTCATGTATATTTACAAAAAAATTTCAATAATTCGTCTTCGATGAACCGAAATATTAATCAATGACTAACTTACAAAAAAAAATAATAAATAAAAAAAGCTTACTTCGAAAAATGTCCAAAAAATGTGGGTTTTTAAACAACAAAGATCTACTTCATCGATTTTCTGAAAATTTATTTTACCAGTTTGACCAGTAATTATTCTATTCAACGAGGTATACTTTTCATGAGTTGGTCCCTTTGACATATTCATACTTAAACTCAGTTTGGTTTGACATTTCATAAAGAGCAGACGTACTCTCCAACAGTGTATGCAAATCGTGCAAAGGCATAACCAAAATAATGGTTCTGTTCGCGTTCAATATTCGGTCGAGGTTTCGCATCACATTTACTCTGATGTATAATGCGCATCGTCAGAAACGGTTTACCATAAACAGTTGTCACTTTTGGAGTGACGATAATCTATAAGCATTTGTTGAGATGCCGTTACATCCTCCAAAAGTTAGTATTTGGTGTGCTCTATGGGCAGAGAGAAAATGATTGATCCATATTTCTACAGAAGTGAAGTCCGCCATCATTGACATACCAGACTAATCTAACCTAACCTAAGAATGGCCGTAGGTTAGACAACACTCCACTATGAAACAAAATTTGTTTTTTTTTGTATTTCAGACCGTCAGTGACTATAGCGGTTTCTGTTCGAAATATTACATTAAGTTATTTCAATAATACACGATTTTTTACAGATGCTTTGGCTGTGACGAGGTGCAAACCAGCTGGCAGTAATAATATTGGCTGCTATTAATTACCTGTTTTTCTACCTTTGAATAAAGTTGCTTTCATAACCTCAAAGTTGATCCATCAACAGCAATTTCAATTTGCAGCCGAAACATAAGCATATTGACACCAGTTGGTTTCCACTCCTCCAGTTGATATGCCAAAAGCAGAAGTTATTAATTATCATTTATAAATTCCGCTTTAAAAGCCACTTACACATATGCAACACAGAAGCTCAAACGGTAAAATTATAGTATTCTTATAAGCGCTGGTGCCACTAATGGCACATATGCCACACCTACAACAATTAAGCAAACTTTAAAGCAGCAAGTAAGAAAGGGCTAGGTGCGGGTGTAACCGAACATTTTATACTCTCAAAGATTGAAACATTCAAATATTAAAGCCGGAGGTATATTTTGAGATTTTTTATTTACTTTATACTGAAAATGTTGCGTGAGAACTCTATATTTATTATTCGATGAAGCTGTGAATGGACTACAATCATAGGATCCCTTAGTTTTCTTACTAAGTTCCAGTTATGTTTTTAATAAAAATTCAGTTTTATTATAAGGAAATGGTGACAAAAAAATTACTCGAAGTATAGCCCATTGCTCATCGCAATTATTTCCCATCTTTCTGGCAAAGCTCGAATACCATTACAGTTCATTTGGTGATGCTATCCAAAAATCAAGCGATTTTTCGAGTTCGTCTTGGAAGTGGAACTGCTTCTGAGCCATACACTGTGTCATCGAACGGAACAAATAATAATCGGACGATGCAATATCTTGGGAATTCGACGAGTGTGGTAGGTCTTCCATAAAATGGTCTACAGTACAGGATTAACCGAAATTGCCCTACACGAAGTCATTAATGTAATCGAAAAGTCGCTACATCACCAACAGTATACAATGGCAGCCTTTCTTGACGCTTTCAACAACATAGAAATATCCATATAATGGTCTACAGGTCTGTTTTACCGGGTTTGACAACGTGAAGCCGAGTGTTCTCATGTAGCAGAATCACTTTTTCGTGCCTATCCTGATATTGAGCTCATAAGGAACTCAAGCTCCTCGTTTCTGAATTATTCTTAGCGCATGTAGTCGCTTTGAAATGATTTCGTGGGTGACTCCCAAAGCCGAAGTAAGTTCTTCTTGCTTTTGACACGGATCGTCATCGAGCAACGTCTCCAATTCAAGGACGGTCGTTAATATCGAAATCGCAGTATATGAAGCGACGAAACCAATCACCACACGTTGTTTTTTTGCTTAGAGCACCTCTGTAAACTTTTAGGCGTTCCCGATGCGTTTAAGCCGCCGATTTCATTGACTAAAAGAAGAAAATCCACAAAAAATCAATCAAATTCACGCAAATGGAGATAATTAGGCACAAAGTCAAACATAAGTATACGACGCATACAAAAGTAAACAAATTCACTAATATGGATACGCAATTTCCAGTCCACAAATGCCCATAAATCTTCCGCAGAACCTTTCTCTCGAAAACTCGTAACACCGACTCATCAAATATTGTCATCATCCATGCCTCTGCACCATATAGCATGACGGGAATGATGAGCGACCTGTAGAGTTTGGTCTTTGTTCATTAAGAGAAGAATTAACTCAGTCCAAAGTAGCACCTGTTGGCAAGAGTTATTCTGCGTTGGATTTCGAGGCTGACATTGTTGTTGGTGTTAATACTTGTTCCAAGATAGACGAAATTATCTACGCCTTCAAAGTAACGACTGTAAAAAGGCATGTGGGAGGCAAGTGCGCGTGTGACGAATGTTTGTTTGATGACAGGAGATACTTCTTCTTGACCTCGTTCACTACCAGATTCATTTGGTTCGCTTTTTTGTACAACCTAGAAAAACTAGAACTTACGTCGCGTTTGTACGCCATCAGTTTTATACCCTTGTAGAAGATTATACCCTCTCGATTCAGCTCTGTAGCCAGAATTATTTTCTCCAAAAGTAGATTGAAGAAATCGGGCGAAAGGGAGTCGCCTTGTCTGAAACCTCGTTTGATATTGTACGGCGCAAAGAGGTCCTTCCCGATCCTGTCGGATCTATTGGTACATAATATTTCCAGAAAAATATGATCTCTGACTTTCGTAAAGGTACCCCAAAGATTAACCAACAACTGCGGTCCACAGTTACCCGAAAGTGCGGAAATCTCTATATACTATATATAGAGTAAAGCTCCCTATCTATCACTATTAATTCTAGATGTTACAAACAACCGTTAAGTGTACAAGATCACTATACTCTGTAGCAACATGTTGCGAGAGTATAAAAATAAGAGAAAATAAAATAAAAACATGATTACTTAATATGCATAATGCATGTTATGCCCATAAATTATAGGTTAAAAAAGCAATCAAAAGATGAATTCAAAAGGAAACACAAATACAACTGCCAATAAAAAGTGCGGAAAAATTAATTAAACGCTTTAACTCCTGGAAATGCTTAACACACAAAAGGACTTTTTCAACACAGTTCAAAAAGTGGAAAAATTATGTTGTGGAAAAACAGATGTGTATGCTTGTGGGCGGGCGTGCAATTAACGTGACTTTAATTTTGCCACTGTAAACAATTCGCGCATAAACCAGCCCGGCTGCCGCTCGGCTGCCGCCACGCTTATTTCGTTTTATTTCAGTTCGCCGACACTTTGTTGCTTTTGTTGTCATTATGGCAGCTATAGCATTATTAATACACTTGACAGCGCCTACAAAGCCGCCAAGTGTGCGCATAATTTATGCAAAACGTGTGAAAAGTGTAAAAATTGAAAAATGAACGCGAAAAACCCACACAAGCGGGATATGTGCGAGTGATTGGGCAAATGCCCGGCGATGGCAATGTGCGGAAATCACATAGCTGCTGTAAGTAGGCGCAAGAGTGCGGCTGTGTGCGGAGGTGTTGGTGGAAATTCATTAAAATTCTCGCAGCTGAAAACACTCATGCAGAATGTGCGAAATTTAGCCCAACAATTTGCTTTAAATTATTAATTTATTAAATTTAGTTGTTTTTTCACTGCGGTTTATTGTTATCGCCACCGTTTACAGTTATACGTCTGTTTGGCGATATTAGTGTTTCATAAAATTATGCATAATTAAATTTAAATATTTTTTTAAGTAGAATTTAGTCGGTTGCGAGTACAGGTAACATTCACTCACTTTTATAAAGAACTCGCCAAGCAGAAAATTAAATCCATCAAGTGCAGTAAATTTATTCATTAATTTCAGTACGAAAAAACCTGAAAATTTCTCGACAACCGATTTCGTTTACCCCTATAGACCACTGCAAAAATCACCAATTTTAATGAATCTAATCTGAATTTAATCTTATTGTACCGGAGGTTGGAGTCATGTGTAGAAGTGCACGTGAGGGAATTTCTCTGGGCGCCATTCACTTGGGAGTGGCCAGAAACGATTCTTTCACATTTGGCTCAAGCAGCTCACGACTTCCGATCTTAGACCAAGTATTCTCTCGGTAGCCAAAGAACATCCGTTTGAAGGTGATCTAAAGTGAGAAAACGAACCATACCACTTAAGACCTATCACGTTAAAAACGCCTCCAATAAAAGGACACAACATCCTCGGATGAGAGGCCTCTCTTTTGATGATGACCATTGCAAACGTATGAAGGATTACAATATAAGGGCATGCACCCGAAATGTCCAGTGTCTTAATTAATAGTCTCCCACGTCACTATTGACAGTCATAACTCGTCGATAATTTCGTCTATTTTGGAACCAGCATTAACAACAACCACTTCAGCTTCGAAATCTTACACAGAATAACTCTTGCCAACAGGTGCTACTTCGGACTGAGTAGGCAATTGAGAAGCAAAGTGAAAACACTCCAGCTCTGAGAGTATTCGACGCAGTACCCGCCGTGGGAGGCAGAGGAAGACCTCCACTCGTTTGGAAAAACCAGGTGGAGAAGGACCTGGCTACATTTGGAGTCTCCAATCGGCACCAAACAGCAAAAAGGAAGAACGACTGGATACCTATTGTAAACTCGCAAATACCCGCGTAAGGGGTGTCTACGCCAATAAAAAATAAGGAGACTGGGACAATAGCAGTATTTTTACTATTTTTAAGTAATACCTATAAAGCGTATCGTTTCAAACCCGAATCAATAACAATTAATTAAATTAAACAATTATTTATCATTGAAGTGGGTTTATAATAATAACCAAACCATAACAGACCAAAAACAATAACTACCAGCATCTTTACGACCTGCACTCTGACAAAAACAGCGACATCGACAACAAGATATATGTATATGACTTCAGGACCCTTAACGGAGTCCGACGAAGACACCCCGTCACCTCCAGCCAGCAGACAATTAAGAGTGCTCCCAAACAGAGAAAGTACCAAACAAAGTACTCAAAACACAAACGTTAAATCACACACCTCCAAAGCAGCCTTGAATAACCATCAAAGTTTAATATATATACTGCCTTAGGAGAAAAGGAAAAAAAGAAGAAGACTTTAAACCAAGCGAGATAAAGCCGGTACTACAAGGCTGTCTATATACTAGATTGCTGCCGGCACCTCAGTTGATTAAGAGGTGGAAGAACATAATGTATGTTATCATCAAAAAATGTATAAATGTATTTCTTTGCTCTACACAGCAGATACCACAATGGTAAAGTTAGAGGACATAACTTCTTTCTGGTAGCTTCTTTCATGGCCCACGGCGAGACCGTTGCTCCTGTGTCTCTATTAAAATTGACAGTTGAAAACAGCAAGGAGCACATCCTAATAGGATGTGACGCCAACGCGAGACACACCATATGGGGAAGCTCCAACACAAACGTCAAAATTGTACACATGTGATCTTACAATATATTGTAAATATGCAATTTAAGAATTTTTAATAAAGGCGATAAGCCGAAATTCATTTTCCAATGCCAAGTTCTTCGGGTTAGGAGGAAGTCTGGGACCTGACGCTGTCAACGGAAACGAATAGCCTGGTCGTTGATGACTGGAGGGTGTCCGAGGAACCATCCACGTCGGATCACTCCTGGATACTCTTGAATATTCGCCAGAAATCCAAAACTAGAGGAACTCTTTAAGACGCACTTTCCTGGAAATCAGCAAACCGCAGTGGTAATACAACCGGAACTACTAGCGAACACTGCTGGCCAATCCAACCGCACAGTAAACAAGAATAATACTAAAGTATGTATATGGTATAAACAGCCTCTTGTCCTTTAAAGCGGCTGTCCCAGCTGAGATTATTCCCAAAGCGATGCAGAAACTAAAGGTTTCAAGGCTCATCCAACTGTCCTACATACCGAAAAGCTGGAAAAGAATGGTGTTCCTACCAAAATATGGTAGAAGAACACACGATAATGCAAAATTTTAGCCCTGTAAGCCTTACCTTCTTCATGTTGTAGGTTTTAGAATTAGCTTTTCTAAAACCAAAAAAAAAAAAGCTATCCTAGGGGATAGGGGAACAGAAGGATTATAGCATGAAATGGTTCAGCGACACAAACAAGCTATGTAAACTGAGGCTCTCCTCTATACGGTGTCATTTCAATGCTTTTATGTCTGGTGACGTTGAAAGGAATACTCCTTCAACTAAATTGAGGATTAGTAAAAGCAATAGCTTACGTAGTATCAATGAAATTATGGAAAGAACCCTACGAAGGTTACACTTATGGGTCGAGAATAACGGATTACCCAGCACCACCACAGTCGTGAATGCCAAACCCCCTCCAATCTATTTGCGTGAGCGTAGCTCAAATGCACTTGTCTCAAAATAATTTAATAGGCACAAACAACTTTCATATTGTGCCCTTGGAAAAAGGTAACATAGATTAAATAAAAATTCAAACATACACTGAAAAAAATTCCATGGATATTGTAAAGTAAACAATAACAAGAATTACTATTCTTACCAACTGAAGAGCTCAAAAGGCCTAGTTGCTGTCATAAAAGGTACAGAGTCTTTGGTAGACTCTAACGATGTTAAAGAAGCACTGGAAGAAGATGGTTTTAGCATTAAATCAGCAGTAAATATTTTTAAGGAACAAAGTCCCGCAACCAATGTTCAAAATAGAATTGATGCCAAATTCTAACCAACTAAAGAAAAATGCGTTGAGGAACCACATAAGAGAAATGGTCCAGTACAATGTACAAGAAAGCATATCGCACTCTACGAAGTGCCTGTATAGTGTATGGTGATCTACATCCTACTTCAAAATGTACTCTTAAAAAAGAGGATTTAAATAAAAAATGCAGCAATTGTGGAGGAAATCACACTGCTAACTACAGGGGTTGCCCTGTATATGAAGATTTGAAATCGATGTTGTCACAGCGCATTCAAGCACGTCGTAACCAAATGTTGAATATTCCTCCTAATGAAAATATTGAAATCCCCGTCCATTTTTCAAAACCAGTAAATCTTAAGGGCAATGCTACACAAGGCAGCCATGCAAACGTGGTGCAAGGTAAGTAATGGAAGCGTTGAAACTATGATTTTCAACCTTACCCAATGTATGACAAACTTTTTTGAGTAAAAAATAAGTGTATTGATCATTTGTTTATAGAATGCTAACGGTGCTAACCAACATAAATTGGAACTTATTAGATTTCTGGATGAAAATAATATTGATGTAATGCTATTGTCAGAAACTCATCTTACGAACAAAAACAGTTTCTTTATACCGGGATTTTGACTCTATGTTACAAACCACCCAGATGGAAAGGCACATGGAGGAACAGCAGTGTTGGTTAGAAAACGGTTAAGTCACCACACATTAGAATCTTATGCCACAGCGCAATTACAAGCTACAGCAAAAAAAATCGCTGCGGGGACTTAAACCTCACGGCCATATATGTACATACTTCCCACCTCGGTTTACAATTACAGACTTCCAATTTAAAGAGTTTTTTGGAACACTAAGCCATAGATTTCCAGCAGGTGGAGATTGCAATGCAAAACACACGTATTGGGGCTCACGACTAATTAATCCGAAAGGACGACAGCTGTATCACACTATTATAAATAGGCACAACAACCTTGAAATAAATCTCCTGGTTAGCCGACATATTGGTTTAATACCAGATTTAATTGATTTTGCTGTAATCAAAAATATAGATAAATCGCACATAACAGTTGATACATGTACTGATTTATCTTCTGATCACTCTCCTGTACTAATAAAGATATGTGAACAACCTATATTCGTTGATCCAAAAGTAGGTCTAACATCTTATAAAACGAATTGGCTAACATATAAAAAATATATGAGTAGCCACATTAATATTGAGCACAAAATAAATATCAGGAAAAGATATTGACGAAAGCAAAAGAGAACTCAATGATATAATAACTAACGCAGCAGTCTTAGCAAAAATTTCAGAAAAATCTCTAATAGAGGAATAGAAAAGCTTATAAATGAAAAAAAAGCGTGCAAGACGAGAATGGCAGATAAATTGCTCCCCTTCCACTCAGCTTCAAATAAAATCAGCTTTGCGTAAATTAAAAAAAGCGCTTAAATGTGAGATTCTTTTACAAATCACCTAGAAAAGGTATTTCAACCCAATTTGCCAAAGAACAACTGTAAGCTGTCCAGCTTACCCAACGAGTCACTCGAGTCTTTTCAGACTTCACCTTCAGAAATTATTACAATAATAAAAGAACTTAACCCAAAAAAGTCACCAGGACATGATAATATTACCCCAAAAATGCTAATTGAGTTACCAAATATTTCTGTAGAAGTACACTCTTTGCTCTTGAATGCAATTTTTAATATCGGATACTATCCGAATTCATGGGAAAAGTCGCAGATTATCTTGATAGACAAACCTGAGAAGACTTAACACAGCCGTCTTCATACAGACCAATCAGTCTTCTACCCTCTAAAATATTTGAAAAAGTGTTACTATCAAAGATTACTCTCCTTCACGAAAATAATATAATACCAACGCACCAATTCGGGTTTCGTGAAAAACATAGCACTATAGAGCAAGTGAATACTTGTAGAACTACTAACGAAATAAGAAAGCATTTGAGCACAGGGAGTACTGTTCAGCTATATTTCTAGACGTGGCTCAGGCGTTTGATAAGGTGTGGCGTGAGGGCCTTTTATATAAGATACATATACAAACATTTTACCTTTAGAAATGTTTGGAGTCTTATTTAACAAATAGACAATTTATGGTAAAAGTGGGAGGGTTCATATCTGCTGAACGACAGATATCTATACGTCATATGTACAGCAGATCTTCCAACAGCTAATAATGTATTAACATCAACTTTTGCGGATGACACAGCTTTGGTAAGCCGTAACAAAAGCCACATAATAGCATCAAGAATATTAGCCGAGCACTTGAGGTCTGTCGAAGAATGGCTAGCCAATTGGCGTATAAATGTGAATGAACAAAAGTATAAGCATGTTACATTTTCGCTTAGACCAAAAATGTGTCCGGAAGTAAAAATTAATAGTATTTTAGTACCCCAAGCGAATGAAGTAACTTATCTTGGTATTCACCTAGATAGAAGACTTACGTGGAGAAAACATGTATCTAGTAAAACACTTGCATGAAGATAAGAGCTGCAAATTTAAATTGGCTTTTAAATAAAAACTCCAAACTTAGCCTAGACAACAAAGTGCTTTTATATAATGCGGTCTTAAAACCGATTTGGATGTATGGCATTCAACTGTGCGGTACGACCTGTGCAACTAATCTTGATATGTATAATGCAAAGGTTCCAATCAAAAATGCTTAGAACAATCACGTGTTCTACATGGTACATGCGTAATGAAAACATTCATAAAGACTTTGGTATTTCTATGGTAAAGGAAGAAGTTGAAGACAGCAGAATTAAATATGTATCTGAACTCCGAGATCACCCAAGCCCTTTGGCTAGTGCTTTGGTACATTCTTGCGATCAAACACGCCTTAAAAGAAGAGATATGCCTGCGTACTAAGAAGCAACGCATTACCAAAACAGCTCAATCACTTGCTTGAGCGTGCCTAGTTTATAAATAGATTTAAGATTTTTTAACTTATTGTTAGGCTTTTAAAACAAAAAGCAGATTCAATAAATAAAAAGATATTGCACAAAAAATAAAATAAAATAAAATGTATTACACAATTTATTTAAAATAATCTTCACACCTTTTCGCTAGTATTTTTTTTTTTTTTTTGCTGACTATTTACATAACAGAGTGTACCAAGGCGTATTAGTTACTTATCTATTGACCATATATACCCATACATCTTTCGATACACCCCAACTTGTTATAATTTTCAACCGCTCTTCACTTTAATGAAACTGTTTCTAGTTCAAGCAACTAAATTTCGAACACCGCCAATAGAAATTTGTAACATTTTTTTTCGTTTTCCCTTTGTTTTAAATTAAGAAAAGAAACGGAATATAAATAATAAATATTGTACGAAAATACACAAACAAATCGTTATTTTTATCAATAGATGACACCCTATTTATTATGAGAATTCAAAAATGCATTTATCTTTTGTAAATATATTAATAATTATATATTTGTACTATATGCCGAATAATTTGTCTTGAAACATATTTTTAGATATACATATGTATGTCCAACGCAACTTTTTCTTCTGATGAATTACTGTCGGTTCAGTTTTTTCAGGTCAGCTGAGCAGAACATTGTTTTCCAACAGATGAGTGCACTCAGGTGATACAATTTTGTCAACATCGACTTGAGGATGGAGTCATGTGTAGAAGTTCACGCAAGTGAGGAAAGTTCTCTGATCGCCATTCACTTGGGAGTGGCCAGAAACGATCCTTTTACACATGGCTCAAGCAGCTCACTACTTCCGGTCTTTGACCAAGTATCCTCTGGGTAGCCTCAGAACATCCTTTCGAAGGGGAGCTAAAGTGAGAAGGCGAAACACGCCACGTAAAAATCAGTACTAATGAAAAAGACAAAACAGCCTCGGATGAGAGATCTCCCTTTTGATGACGACCATGGCAAACGAAATAAGGACTACGATATAAGGGCATGCACCTGGAATGTCCGGACCCTTAATTGGGAAGGTGCCGCTGCCCAGCTGGTTGCTGTCCTCTCAAAAATAAAGGCTGACTTCACCGCCATCCAAGAAATGCGATGGACGGGACAAGGACAGACAGGAGTAGGTCCTTGTGACTTACTTTACTACAGTGGCCATATAAAGGAGCGCAAGTATGGTGTTGGATTCGTGGTGGGAGAGAGACTCCGTCGCCGAGTACTATCATTCACTTCGGTGAATGAACGTCTAGCCACAATCCGCATCAAAGCGAGGTTCTTCAACATATCGCTGATTTGCGCCCACGCCTCGACGGAAGAGAAGGACGATGTGACCAAATATGCCTTCTATGAGCGCTTGGAGCGCGCTTATGAGAGCTGCCCCCGCCACGATGTCAAAATCGTGCTTGGCGACTTTAACCCCAAAGAAGGTGTCTTTGGCACTACGGTCGGTAAATTCAGCCTCCACGACGAAACATCCCCAAATGGGTTGAGACTGATCGACTTCGCCGGGGCCCGAAATATGGTTATCTGTAGTACTAGATTCCAGCATAAGAAGATTCATCAAGCTACCTGGTTGTCTCCGGATCGAAAAACTACCAACCAGATCGATCATGTTGTGATAGACTGAAGACACGTCTCCAGTGTTTTAGATGTGCGAGCGCTCCGAGGTCCTAACATCGACTCGGACCACTATTTTGTTGCAGCCAAGATTCGCACCCGCCTCTGAGCAGCAAAAAACGCACGCCAACAGACACAAGGGAAGCGAGACGCATCTGAAGACAGAAAAAAAAAAAGAGGCCGAAATGCGTGAGTACGAAGAGCTTGAAGACTTGATAAGCTGGCCGACAGGGGTAATGCTCGAAAATTCTACGAAAAAATGCGGCGGCTTACAGAAGGTTTCATGACCGGAGCATACTCTTGTAGAACCCCCAAAGGTGATCTAGTCACCGATGCCCAGAGCATACTTCTCCAGCCTGCTGAATGGCAGTGAACGCACAACACCAGGAGAAGGAGAACCCGATTCCCCAATCGATGACGATGGAGCAGACGTTCCATTACCCAACCATGAAGAAGTTCGAATAGCAATTGCTCGCCTCAAGAACAACAAAGCGGCAGGGGCCGACGGACTGCCGGCCGAGCTATTCAAACACGGCGGCGAACAACTAATAGGGAGCATGCATCAGCTTCTTTGTAAAATATGGTCGGACGAAAGCATTCTCAACGATTGGTATTTAAGTGTGCACTCCCCAATCCACAAAAAGGGAGATCCCACAATCTGCGCCAACTATAGTGGGGTAAGTCTCCTCAACATCGCGTATAAAGTTCTATCGAGC
>NC_065921.1:38483789-38494824 GCF_024586455.1 Bactrocera neohumeralis
TCAAGCTATAACAGGCAATATTGGAGCTTTTAACTAGTATTGAATAAATGTATTTTCTATATTTACAAAAATTTTCCCAATAAACGCTATCCATACCTTAGAAAAAGAAAACGTTATCCTTTGAATACACTGTATATATCCTAAAAGCTTAAGTCGTTGGAGACAAGTATCTAAATCAGTGTTTCCCTAAGTGGGCGATAACGCCCCTTTGTGGGCGCTGCAGGTGTCAAGCGCCCCCCTTGAGACCCAGAAAGAAAATGGGGGCGTTGTGTAGAGGCCTGAGGGTTATTTGTAATTCTATTTAGCTGTGAGGCCTCTTAGACAACGACTACATGAGCTCTCGACTCTCAACAACAACTTGTGAACATCAACTAATATGAATTAAAAGATTGCTCAAACTCGGTTCTATATTTCTCTCCGCGTAGTTCATATATCTGTCCTATTTTATTGAATATAGAAAAAATTAAAATCAAACATGCAAATGCATTTCATAACGGGGCATCTCGACAGGATAGAATTTATAGAATACTAACTGTCAAACGTATTGCTATTGCCATTGCCAAATCTGTATGTGGGCATTTGCTATCATAATATAATCATTTGCGCAAAGGTGTAGGGTAGGTAGGTTCGAGCTGATGTAGCGAATGCTTTGAGCTCAAGATAATTTATTTTATCACTTGCGAAATGACGTCGGGTAGGTAGCTGATGTAACGCACGTTTTGAGCTTTTGAACTCTTTAAATCTTTTATGTGGAAAATAAAAAAAGGATCTTTATCCTTTCTTACAAATGTATTTCTGGGAAAAATAAGATAATAAGAAAAGGAGAAAGGTCCTTTTTTTACAAATGTATTTCCAGGAAAAATAAGAATTCATATTTTTGGACTACTATATAATAATTGTGCTTAAGCATTCTTATATAAACAATGTAATATTTATTTTATATTCATTTGTGGTTTTGCGCGCAATAGATGAGCATTACTTACGCCTCCTTTACACTACTCGCGAAGTTAAACGTATTTCTCAAAGCAAAACAATGTCGGAAATAAAAAAGAAGAGACGGCAATACTGTGCGGAATACATTAAATTCGGATTCATTGAAAATTCCACAAGCCCATCCTCGCCTTTGTGTCTTCTATGTCTAAAAACATTTTTGAATGAAGCAATTAAGCCTCCAAGACTGCAAGATCATTTTAATAAAATGCATCCAGATAAGAGAGACAAGAATGTGGCATATTTTCAAGACCTAAAGGAGAAGCATAATACTCAGCCAAGTGTAGCAAAACTATTTTCGGCGGCTGCTAAGCAAGATGACGACGGACTTCGAGCCTCGTACAATATCTCTTTGTTAATTGCTCAAAAAGGCAAACCACATGACATCGCCGAAGAGTTAATATTGCCAGCAATAAATGAAGTAATAACTACCGTGCTTCATAAACCGGCCGCAGATATTATCCGAAAAATTCCTTTGAGTAATAATTCTGTGCAAAGAAGAATTGATGAAATTGCTGAAAACATTGAAGAATCATTGTGCGATCACCTGAGGGCATGCCAATTCTCAATTCAGCTCGATGAGTCCACTTCACCAACTAATGAAGCATTGTTGTTGTCTTACGTGAGGTCTATTAAAGATGAGAAAATATGTGAAGAACTATTATTTGCTAGAAATTTAGAGACCGATACAAAAGGCGAAACCATATTCAATATATTAGAAAAGTTTTGCGATGAGAAAGGGATTCCTTTGAAAAATATTATTTCAATTGCTACGGATGGCGCTCCGGCTATGACAGGGTGCCATAAAGGCTTAATAGCGCACTTAAAAAATAAAATTCCCGATGTCCTTGGTGTACATTGCGTTATTCATAGACAACATTTAGTTGCTTGAAACTTAAGTGAAAAACTATTTCAATCACTGCAATATGTCATCAAAGCAGTCAATAAAATCCGCAACAGCTCTTTGAATGATAGATTATTTCATCAGCTTTGTGTTACTAATGTTGAGGATTTCAATCGTTTGTTGTTTCATACTGAAGTTCGTTGGCTATCAAGAGGCAATTGTCTGACTCGATTCTACAACCTGTTTGACTCTGTTATAGAGTTCTTGGAAACTAAAGATACAGAATTTCAAGACAAGCTCATAACATTAAAGAATGATATAGCTTACATGACAGACCTGTATAAATTGTTCAACGACATGAATCTCCAACTGCAAGGCGATAAACTAAATTTAATTAAAACAAAAAACGTCGTTGCTGCTTTCGCAGCCAAACTGCTTCTACACAAAAAGAATCTGGGCAGACGTGAGTTTCACAATTTTCCGAATTTATCAGTATCATGCAGTAACGACGTATTGTTTGCCTACTGCCAACATTTGGAAAACCTCCACATTGACTTCACCGAACGATACCAGGACATTTTGAACTTGGAAATACCAGACTGGGTGTTGGACCTGTTTTCAAATTTCAACACAGCAATGTCACCTCAGCTGGAAGAAGAACTTGTAGAATTGACAACAAACGAGGAAATAAAAATCAAGTTCAAAAATGGTTACCAAGAATTTTGGCTACAAAAACCGATCTCGCAATTGTACCCTGGATTGTGGCCAATCGTTCACCGATTCTTGATAGCATTCCCATCGTCATATTTGTGTGAACGTGGATTTAGTGCTGTGACAACACTGCTTACTAAAAATAGAAATCGTTTGCTTGTTACCGAACGTGGCGACTTGCGACTGTTCTTGAGTAAATTGGAACCTGATATTAACAAACTTATTAAACAGCATCAGATTCATCCTTCACATTAGTTTTTATATATGGATCGACTGTTTTAGTTTTATTTTTAATAAAAGATTCTCTGTTTTAATACTATAAAGTTGTGTTTCAGTAATCATTCTTATTGGCAGGTGGAGCCCGTAAGAATTAACTTGAGACCTAAGCGCCGTTGTATGTTACCTACTGCGCTCAGGTTTCAAGTTGCTGGTTATAGTAAAAGTTTCGTTTAGAATTCTCCGTTAAAATACATATATAGGTCACAATAATTAATCTGAAGTTATAGTGGTTTTTAAATAGGTGAAAAAATGGGGGCGCTAAAAAACTATTTATTCTCAAAGTGGGCGGTAGACAACATAAGTTTGGGAACCACTGATCTAAATGACAGTTTGCTGTGCTGAAATCAAATTTTGGGAATATAATCTCAAAACGTGTACCGATGCACTAGAAGTCCTCACTTTGTGTTGACAAAGTATATTGAACATACCTACATATCAACCACACAACTTTGCACTTATTTCTTGAAATTTCTATACCTTTGCAACACCCTGTATCTGTAATTTTCACGCTTATATAATTACATTAAAGTTGATATAATATTCACATATGGCTTATAAAATTAAATAAATCACATAAACGCAAATAAATGTCATTCGGCGTAATTACATAGTTTAATCCAGCTTTCACTTGGTAAATAGTATTTGTATATATCTTTTCATGTTTACAGAATCATATAGTATGTTTGGGCCATTTGTCTGATTTAATTACGAAATATATATTATTAATTTCTATTTCGTGTCAGTCGCTTTTCCAGCTGCCACACACAAACGAAAACAAAACCGCTTGCATAATGTTAATTACATTGTGAACTTTGCAAATAATCAAGGCTTAGCAATTACATGCAATGACCCTATGAAAATAATGCCGAGTAAAATAAATTCGGATTATGAAATTAAATAGTCTGCATATGTTAATGAAATCATACAATAATAATAAACAATATTTCGTCGAGGTTACTGTGTTTGTTGTAGGCCAACTCTACCTTCACTACAATAACTGTTTACAGCCAGGAATTATGACAGTTAATTAACAACACTGCAGGCAAAATCCTTTGTTGTTATATTTTGAACAATGCTTGGTGGCAGCTCTTGGTCAGATAAAAATTGTTGTTTTTTTTTATTTCATTATTTATTAACATATTTATAGTATATAAAAGAAAAAACGGTATTTTCTGCTAACTGAACATTCGGTTGTAAGAAAACTACAGTCACCCAACCTTTCTAATTTGCATCGTCCATTTTCTTTACTGACTGCAAATATATTTTTAGAAAGCTATTAAAATTATTAGAGACAAAGTACTCTTTACTCGGATACCACTTCATAATTACGATTTCCAGTTAGTCTTTGGTCCCCAGAAGTTTTTATCGGATTTCCCAATTTAGTGGGAATTTACGTTGTTGAGAGTTCACATCACTCGCCTTAAATGAAGAGGCCGATGATGCGTAAAAGATAGTTCTATCTTCGTCTAATCGAATAAGGTAAACGCGTGCGGAGCGGTGTCGATCGCAGTCGACAGAGATGGTGTTCGAAAATTAATTAGATAATCGTAGCGCGCGAGATCGCTATCGTCTCGAATGAGGATGAGAAGCGATGACCCATTTTTTTGTTGATTTGATATGTGGTATATCATCGTGTGTTCTTTCAGACTACCTTCCGGGAATTCAGCACCTACTTCGGCCTCGATTCGCACCTCTTCGAACAGTTGTTTCGCCCTAGAACCCGCTATGTCCGATAGAACCGGGTCGGTATCCATCGTCTTATGACCATTTCCTCCTGACTTATCTGCCACATCTGAATGCTACGCGCCATTAGCTTTGAAAGTCTCGACGGGCTCCACATTTAATGGAATTGAGTCTCTCCCACCTTAAAGTCTGTTTATTTATAGTGTGCTTCCAATCATTCATCAGAACTGATAAGCTTGTGAAAGGCCAAAGGGCATTCGGCACTCTTACACTTTCAGAGTAGCTCAGGGATTCCTCTGAGCACCTTCGAGAAGACCGCGGAGATTGCTGAAGCTACTCTCTTCTATTCTGTGGTGATTGGCCGTTTGCTTCCTAGCTTGATTGCCTGAGTCTAGCAGAGGTTCTTTTGCTAATGCAACAATTTCTCCACAAATAAAGGCTCTACCGACATAGATTTCTGGCAGATTCCCGCTGCCTTCCCGATTCTTTTGTTCCTAAAAAGGTCTAATGTCGAACTAATGAGGGAACGGTTCTATCACTTCTCTTAATTGGCGATGGTATCATTCTCCTAAAAGCAGTACTCAACCCGAGACAGACACACGTGGTGGTTTTGACCACCCTGCACTTTCCATCGTCACCCTTTCCCATCATCTGTTGTGTTGCTTGTCCATGCTGATTGAGTCCCCACTCAGAGCCGCTATCCCTTTACCGAGAATCTAGTTGCCTTTCATGGCCCCAAGTAACGATACCAAGGCGAGTGCCCTTATGAGGCTATGCGTTCAGAACCGAATAGCGAATAAGTCACCTCAACATACACCTACCTCGCTATCTCAACGACGACGGATGGGGGGAAGGCTTCTGGGGCCTGCCAGCATTTTAACGGGACAGTTGAGACTTTATCCCATCACCTAATCATCACCGAAATCCTAAAAGTGCTAGTCCTACTCATACATAGTCAAATTCAAAAACGATACCAGTTTAAAGTGTAAAAGAACTATGGAAAAGCTTAACCTAGTAAAAAAAACAGTAATAAATAACAGCTGCCACAAAAAACAACAATAACAACAAAATATTATAACGAAAAATGTCGACCACACCGATGGAAGCAATTTATAATCGTGACGAGCGGACCGTGCAGTCATCACTTTGAATGGTTGTTCTTGTTGTAGTACATTGATGTTATTGTTGTTGTTCTAGTAGCCGCCGTTGCGCATTTTATGATATGACATTGTGACAAAAATCGCCCAATCGCAGCATTGCAGGCAACAACAGATATATGTGGTTGTATACCACAGATATATGTATGTTGCGCTCAGAGGTCATCGCAACAGCAATCACTGCAGCGTACAACAAAAGCAACACTCGCAATTATGACGCAATAAAAGCTTGGCTAACAAAAAGAGTCAACAAAAAATTTTCAAAAACTTTTTCAAGTGAAGACAATACAACAAGCAGAGCGAACAACAACAACAGCGCAAAGCAGTGCCAGGCAGCAACGAGTATTCCCACAAGCAGAAGCTGCATTTAGTCAGCAAAAAACTGCACACAGCTGCAAAGCGTATTGCGGAAGCACATGCGACAGCAACGGTGCCACCAATACATACGCACTTACTGAGACAGCTGCGGTCGGCTATTAAAATGGCTGCAGTGGCTGACATCCTGGATGACTTAATTGTGTCTGCTGCGAATGCGCTCAATGTACACTATACATATGCATGTATGTTTGTGTGTATCATAACAGTAGCGTGTGTGTATGTGTGTGAGGGTCTGCACTTTGTTTGCGTAAAAGTCAGCGCCATAAATAATTACGCACACGAAATAAGGTCAGCTGACCACAAGATTGGTTAGCCAACACTTAAAGTGAGTCCAACAGCATGTGAGTCTATTTATATAGATGTACATACATATATGTAGGTATAGTGTAGTGTGTGTATAGTTGCATGCCACACTTGTGGCGCTCCTTTTGGCTTTGATGAGTAGACTGAAAACTTAGTTATTTGCTTGTTGTCTAGTATGGTTTTAGGGCTCACTTGCAAACTAATATACACACCCATTCACATATACATAAATATATATAAATACATTTCTATATCGTATGTCTCTATGTGTTTGAAAGGCAAATTCACCCGATAAAGTTGCAACAATGGAGTCATAAACATAAGGAAAACTTCACAGCCCGGCTTTGCAAATCACTGGTTGACACAGCCATGAGCGCCGCTCGCACGTACGTACTCAAGAGCACACACACACACACACATGCACACTGGAAACTGTCACACTCGGCGCTAACAAATTTCGCCATAACACGTAAATATTTATGTGCGCGCCTAGCAAATATTTCAAATACTTACTTAACAATAACCACATTTACAAGTTGCAAGTCCCAGTGCATTCGTTGGCCCTCAACCTGCTTCGTGCCCCTGCATCGTGGCTTTATCTTTGCGTGCCGTGTGTGCAGCGCCCGCTTTGCGCTGCATATAGTTGTTGTCATGTCGGAATTTATGTGCTTCTGCAGCTTTGTGGCACGTTGTAAATTTAGAAATAACTTTGTATTTTCCTCAACAATAAATTTAATTTCATTTCACGCAACACAAACAGAGTTTCGAAGGCTCATACCCTCACCATACGTTTGATTGTATGTAGTTTGCTGCACTTCCAACACTCAAGTTCGGCTTGGCAATGGCGCTGAGGAAGTAATTGCCAACACAAATTCAGGAAAATTTATTTAAAGCTTATTTCAATAAATAAAAGCGAAACGAAGACATTTGGCATGAACTTAGAAGAACGCATAGGGACCTCATCATTGGCTGGATAATTATTCACTCACGCATAATTTCTTCCATAATAAGACCCGCATATTTATTGTTAACCTTGAGCCTGAAGAGCTGAGGATAATGTTCCATGCATTTAGCCGAACTCACGCAGATAGATCACTTCGGCGTTTAAATCGTCTGCAATACAATCTGACTCCGTCGAACGCACTCTAAGACAATTGGAACTATGTAAAAGGCTACAGAGAAATGCAATAACTTCTACATTCTTTGGTAGTATATTTTGTATTGATTTTACAACAATAACAAAGTTAGTTAATTGTTGGTCTACATTTCTGTTATGTCATCCTATGTTACTGATATGTTGATCGGCCAAATCATCCACCAAACCCTATCAGAGTGTCCCGACTGATAATAGCTCTAGCTAAGTTCTGAGTTTATAGTTGGGTGTTCGTTGTCTCTCAATAGCACATCATTCAAATACGAAGTCATACTATGTGGGGTACAAAAAGAGCTGAACCAAGGTCTAATGGGCCTAGTATGAGAATTAACCTAGCTTATTCTTCTTCCTTTTTATTGGCGTAGACACCGCTTACGCGGTTATAACCGAGTTTGTAACAGCACGCTAATCGTTCTCCCTTTTCGCTGTTCAGCGTCAATTGGAGAATTCAAGTGTAGCCAGGTCCTTCTCTACCTGGTCTTTCAAACGGAGTGGAGTTCTTACTCTTACTCTGCTTTCTCTGCTTCCGGCGGGTATTGCGTCGAATACTTTAAGAGCTGGAGTGTTTTCGTCCATACGTACGACATGAGCTAGCCAGCACAGCCGTTGCCTTTTAATTCGCTGAACTATGTCAATGTCGTCGTATATCTCGTACCGCTCATCGTTCCATCGAATACGATATTCGCCGTTGCCAATGCGCAAAGTACCATATATCTTCCGCAGAACTTTCTCTCGAAAACTCGTAAAGTCGACTCGTCAACTGTTGTCATCGTCCATGCCTCTGCACCATGTATGTTGCAGGATGAAGATGAGTGATTTTGATTTTTGTTCGTTGAGAGAGGACTTTACTTCTCAATCGCCTACTCAAGTAGCACCTGTTGGCAGTAGTTATTCTGCGTTGGGTTTCGAGGCTGACATTGTTGTAGGTGTTAATTCTGGTTTCAAAATATACGAAATTATCTACAACTTAGAAGTTATGACTACCACAGTGACGTGGGAGCCCAGTCGCGAAAGCAACGACTGCTTTTTGGTGACAGAAGATATATAGTCTTGCCCTCGTCCAACCTATAGAAACCAAAACTAACGGCGCAGTTATTCAACATGACAAGGAGCACTTAACTAGCCCATTCTGGAACGATGATTATAGGTAACCGGCGCCCTCCTTAGTAAGATAGCCTTACTTGTGTAGGGGGGGAAATATTAAAGGAGTCCAGCTCTTCGGGAAAAAGCCAGAAGGAGCTATTTGTGTCTTGGAAAAGGCAGCGGTTTTAATGAGCTCAAAGGCAGCCAGCGCAAAGAGAGAAGCTAAACTTGGTCTAGGTGCAAGGGCTGGTACTAACACTGGAGCTGTAGTTAAGCCTAGCTCCGGGAAGGCAACAATTTCAGCGGTAACCAGAAAAAACCTTGTAGCCAAAGTAAAAATAAAAAGCAGGGAAAACTAAGAAATATCAAAAGGGAGGTTGCTAATGGTAACACCCGTAAAATCGTTGATAACCACATAAATCATTGGTAGTAAGCAAACCAAGTTCGTCACCGTCATACACAGACACCGGCTGGTACCACAGCCACATCAAAATTATTGCGTGCGACAACGAAAAATTGGTCCAGCTTTATAAAACTGCGTTATAGGCGTTATACCTCACACCATCGGACCTGCTTCGAAATGTCAGAGAGCTGTTTCAAAAAAACTAAGAATAAAACTATTCAAAGGAATGTTTTTTCATTGTTAAATCAACCAATTTGCAGTCCATGGAGTATATTCCATTACAAAACTCTTTCTGATGAACACGAGAATTCACAAAACGTGTCTATCTTTCCAGACCACCCTTCGCATTTTCATTAAATTCTTGGAAAACATAGCTAATTGTGCGGATTTTTTAATGAAGTCGAAGGATCTGTTCTAAAACTCGATTTGGTTCAATATTAAACTCAATGTTTTTCATAAACTAAAACTTAAGCAAATATTTAACGATGATATCAGCAATTATGGTGCTTGAATGCCTCCTTTATGATGCCAATTAAATTTCGGTTCTACTCAGTTAGAGACCAATAATGTGACAAATCTTACACTGTAGCATTCCATCCTCACACTGATATCGAAAGTTGCTGCAACACTCAGAAGTACACTTCGAAAACTCTTAAAAACGCCATGAAACTCTTAACTAAGTACTTATCATTGTGGTCTCATTGGTATTGTGAACTGCAAGGTCCATATATATGTATATATACTCTATGGTTTGGTATGTATGGTATATAGTATATATAAAGCAGACGAATGTATGGAGGAACTTCCAGAACCTTTTAGCAACACAAAACTAAAACACTAGTCTTTAATGGATTATCACGTAATGAGTTCGGAATTAATTACAACAGAACATATTTACGTCTAATTTTCTAACTACCAAAATCCATACCATACCCAAAACAATTCCTTGAAAACTCTTTAGGTATGCCTCATGGTGAACAACTTAAATTTCATTGACATTAATTCAAATGGGTGATGCATTACTTAATTTCTAGATAACAAATACCAATCAAGCCCAGCCCTTCCTTGCAAATTCCAAAGCGGATCACTATGCTAACCAGAGATTTCTCCATAAATTTCATCATCACTTAACCACATCGAGTCGAGCACGCACGCACGCACACAGCCATACGAATTCCCATTTCCGTGCCGCTTTCTCTTGATTTGCTTTCCAAGTAATTACAAATTCACATTTTGATTTTGAATTTAAAATGAGGTTTTGTGGTTATAGTTTGTGCCAGCAGAGTCAACGTATTCCACACACAAAGCGACACGTCTCCGCAAATACGTCGCACCCACGTTCTTCCCCATTACCTAATCTGCTTCCAATTTTGCATATTAAGTAAGATTAAAGTTAGTACCATAGTTGAAACAAAGTCCTGCCATTATAGGAGAAACATTGAAATATTGCACCGAAGTTAGGCGAAACTCACCCACCCTCGTATTTGTGGAGAATTATGGTATGAGTGAGTAATGGGCGGCATTATTTCAACCGCTGACGGCATTACAAATTTAGGCTAGTTTGTTGGCTCAGCTGAATGCCTGCCAGCAACGCTTCCTTGCTCAGCAGCTTCCTCGCCTGGCCAAGTTTCGTGCGAAAATGACCGATTATCAGTCTGTCTGGCAGCTCGGTTTACTTCTGTGTGAGTTTGTATATATGTAATATTTCTATATAATTCAAAACCCATCTTCAATTGTTCTGATTGCAATGGATTTTCGTAAGACTATTCTCTCTGTTGATTATTTTGTTATTAACTCGAGCTCGGCGCTCAGTGCAGCCGTTGCAGACAGAACCACAATCAAGCAATCAAGTTCAACTCGCACTTGTTTGCATTTCAATTTCAATTTATTTGCAAGTCCTGGCATAGTTCATATCGCAAAGCAGAGTTTAAGGTTTATGCAGAATTCTCAAATTACTTGCATTCACCTTAACTAAGTAATCAGCTTCTCTGTGAACTTCTCCGACATTCTTTTGTTTATTTAGGCATTTTACTTAAACGGTTTGTGAATTC